>NC_053022.1:263854358-264120107 GCF_003073215.2 Triticum urartu
TGGTCTTGTGAAATGCATCTCAACTTATGAGGTGACAACCTGCCACTCACGGGAAAAAGAATTGGATTGATAAGAACAAGGAGACGAGAAAGTATTTCACTGGGAGGATAAAAGAAGAACTTGGGTCATTTATAAGCACCATAATAACAACCATCCTTAGGGAGGGCTTAAGGTGAAATATAACCCAAGATAACTCCAAAGACGAGATTGATGGATTTGAAATATCTCATTCATGACAACATGTGAATCAAGAAACATGAATTCAAATTATCAAGGATGACATAATACCATCTCCAATGATACGGAAGAAAGAATTGCACTCCGGATTACAATATGAAGAAAGCTTGAGCTCCCAAGAAATGAATCTTGATGAAAACTTTGAGAAGGAATTAAATCCTTGATGAATTGTCCTGTAGAACATCCATGAAGAACTCCAGTAAACAAAAGGAATGAAAAGAAAGAGAAATTGAAAACACAAGGTGAATCCTTGCAATGATTTGGATGACGCTTAGCAACGAGATAAAGAGAAAACTTGTCACTCCGGTAAAGAAAGATGGACAAATGGAAACAAGAATTTGATGAACCTCCGGAATAGGAAATTAGACAGTTGGATGAAGCAAGAATAAGAATTATGTTATGTTTAACCTTCACCAATTAAATTGATGACAATCAATGGATTCGTATCAAGGATTAAGAGAGATATAACATAAACTTGAGAACGTCTTCAACGAACCATCGGTAGGATTGGAACAAAAAATGAATTGATAAGGAAGAGAAATGTTGAACGAACCATCGTAAGAATTGAAAATGAACGAAGAGAAGATAAAGAAACACCGGGAAGAATTAGCAAATGGACGAAGATGCTTGAGAGAATTTAGATATATGAGAACGAAGAGATCACGAGCCGATTAAAGATCACTTGAACGAAGCACCGGTAAAATTGGAGAATGATAGCTGAAAGCTGAGAATGAATAAACCTGACTTGATGGACTCCGGATAACAAACTGAGACGACTCTTAAATTGCTCCGAAAGGGTGAAAAGAATACTCACGATCGAAACAATTATGAGAGGATGGCAACGAGCTAGAATCACGAATCTTGAAGAGAATGAAGAAAGATTAAGGAGAAACTCTTCTTCGGTCTTCAAAATCCGAGAATGACGATGAGAACACCACCATGAATTATTTAGACACTCCGGAAGAATCAAAACGAAGATGTTGAGCCAACGATGAAAATAATTGTGAAAGATCTAGGAGATGGCATTTGACTGATGATAACTCATTCTTACGTCAAACTTCGAAAAGAATTTGAAAAGCTCCGGAAAATAAGAAGAGTTAGGTAAGATCCTGGGAAAAGGCCTGTGGGTTAGGGCCCACTCAAAAGATACACCGTAGAACAATTGCTTGGAAGAGAGATTGCACCGATTGAATTAAGAGGCTTGAATGAGATAACATCCTCAAAATAGCTTGAACGGATTAAGAGTGGAAACACAAATCTTCTGAGATAACTTTAGCACTTCGGAACAATTGAATAACGAGCGGTGAAAGATTATTAGGTGAACCGTTATGAGAAGGTATTTGAAAACGAGGAGAAGATATGATCAATAACGCTTGAATTTAAACCACCGGAGAAGAAAAATGAGTGAAGGTTGACGAACTTGAAGCTCCGTTAGAATCTTCCTGATAATCACCGGATAAGAATATTGATAGAAAAGAATGGAGAGAATTCACATAAATAATATGGATACTCGATTAAGAGATCTGAATCCTTGGAGAAAAACAAAGGGAGGGAGGGTGGGAAAAACAAAGACAATTTGGAGACGGATGAAACAAACACCGTTAAGAAGAACTGATACTTGATCTTGCGGTTGTTGAAATGATCGGATCCACTTGAAGAGAAGTACACCGGTTGAGAAGAAATTGAAATGAAAACTCGATTATCAAGAAGGATAAGTATTCGCATAGGAGTATGAGAATACCGCTTAGGAAAAAGGTATGGAATCCACATTTAACTTCGAAGCAACTCGAATACCACAACTCAAAACAAAACAAAGGGTTGGCTTGCAGAATAAGCCGGAACAAACATATGATAGAGATTTCGTCCGAAGTTTTCGTGGTGGGGCCTACACGGGCTCGATCGTACAGCACCATCATGTACAAGGCAGTGCACATGACATACGAAGCGTCCCCGAGTCGGCATAGCCAAGGACTCTTTAAGACACAACGAGACCACTGTAAAATCGACCGTGAATAGGCGGACCACTAGACGTCGAACCCCATTGTCATATCATAGATCTGTCGGAAAGAAATCCTAAGAGCTACTTGAATTCCCACCTATGAAACTCCCGAAATTTTCCGGTTATGCAATCAGGTGTTGGGGATACAGGGGAAGCATAATATCTCACCCAAAACTAGCAAATCCTACATCCAGCTGTATCCATCCTTCAACACATAACCAAGAAACCTTCGGAAATCATCTACCTCAACCTTCGAAAAGCATCCGTTATACAAGTTATGGCGATACTCCCGAACTCCCGCCCCAATACTGGGTGGCGTCGAGGTTATCTCACCAACGAACTGCATAAAAGAGATTTTCGATGTCGACGTACTAAACTCAGGTATTTCAGAACTGCAACGATAAAATTATGACGACAACACCTCAGAGCTCAACTCCCCGGGACACTTCCACAAAACCCCTGACAGGAGGCACCAAGACAATGTTCTCATCATAAAACCATCGGAACGATTCCAAGATACCCGCGTGATCCTAAAAAATTTTTAGTGAAATTTGAGAAGAGAAGAGACAAAACTCTACGTCAGGATGCCTTACCAGAGCGATGAGGAGACTGGGAAGTAAAAAGAATTCCTAAACTCTCCGATATATAATTCCTAATTGATTCAAAACATTTTTCTAGACACAACTCGGCCACTAATAACGATCAAGCAATGGGGCTCCTAAGGTCGGGGAAGGCTCTGATTACCAACTTGTAACACCCTCAATGCGACTATATCTCCCACGTGTCGAGGCACGACTTAGAGGCATAATCGCATTGAAGGCATATGTCGCAAGTGAGGTAATCTTCACACAACCCATGTAATACATAAGGGAAAGAGATACATAGTTGGCTTACAATCGCCACTTCACACAATTACATGAATAAAGCATTATATCATCCAAATACAATCAGGGTCTGACTACGGAACCAAAATAAAAGAAGAACCCCAAATGCGACAAAGGTCCCCGATCGACCCCAACAGGGCTCCACTACTGATCAACTAAAATGAAACAACACAAAGGACAAGATCTTCATCGAGCTCCTCCTGAGCTGGATTGCGTCATCTGCATGGTCTCATCGGCACCTGCAAACTGGTTTTGGAAGTATCTGTGAGCCACAGGGACTCAGCAATCTCGCACCCTCGCGATCAAGACTATTTAAGCTTATGGGTAAGGTAAAGGTATGAGGTGGAGCTGCAGCAAGCGACTAGCATATATGGTGGCTAACCTATTCGCAAAAGAGAGCGAGAAGAGAAGGCAAAGCACGGCCGATAAAAGTATCATCAAGAAGTGATCCTGGACTACCTACGTCAAGCATAACTCCAACAACCGTGTTCACTTCCCGGACTCCGCCGGAAAGAGACCATCACGGTTACACACGCGGTTGATGTATTTTAATTAAGGTCGACTTCAAGTTTTCTACAACCGGACGTTAACAAATTCCCATCTGCCCATAACTGCGGGCACGGCTTTCGAAAGTTCAAATCCCTGCAGGGTGTCCCAACTTAGCCCACAACAAGCTCTCACGGTCAACGAAGGAATAGACCTCCACCCGAGACGTACCGATCAGGCTCGGTATCCCGGTACAACAAGACATTTCGACAGGGTAAAACTAAACCAGCAATACCGCCCGATGCGCCGACATCCTGATAGGAGCTGCACATATCTCGTTCTCAGGGCAACACCGGATGAGCGCTCCGTACAACTAAAACCAGCCCTCAAGTTTCCCTGAGGTGGCGCTGCAAAGGACTCTAGTTCGGACCAACACTTAGACAAGCACTGGCCCGGGGGGGTTAAAATAAAGATGACCCTCGGGATGCGCGACTCCCAAGGGAAAAAGGCTAGGTGGCAAATGGTAAAACCAATGTTGGGCATTGCTGGAAAAGCTTTACTTAAGGCGAACTGTCAAGGGGTTCCCATTATAGCCCAACCGCGTAAGGGACGCAAAATCCGGGAACATAACACGATATGACGGAAACTAGGGCGGCAAGAGTGGAACAAAACACCAGGCATAAGGCCGAGCCTTCCACCCTTTACCAAGTATATAGATGCATTAATTAAATAAGATATATTGTGATATCCCAACAAATAAACAATGTTCCAACAAGGAACGAACTCCATGTTCCAACAAGGAACAAACTTCAATCTTCACCAGCAACTAACAACGCTATAAGAGGGGCTGAGCAAAGCGGTAACATAGCCAATCAACGATTTGCTAGGACATGGTGGGTTAGAGGTTTGACATGGCAATTGGGAGGCTGACAAGCAAAAGGTAGGCATCGTAGCATTGGCATAGGAAAGAGCGAGCAAACTAGCATAGCAAAGATAGTAGTGATTTCGAGGGTATGATCATCTTGCCTGAGATCCCGCAAGGAAGAAGAACGAGTCCATGAAGAAGACAAACAGACGAAGTTGAACGGATCCTCACAAACTCGACATTAACGGAACCAACCCGAAGAAGCAACACCGGAAAGAAGCAAACAACCACGGTAAACAACCATCACATAATCATGGCATGATGCACAACAAGTATGATGCATGTCCGGTTTAAGTATGCATGGCATGGCAAAGTGCGCAAGCAATCCTACAAATTAAGTGAAGCTCAATATGCATCGGGATGCATATTGACAAAACACCACATCGATTATTTAGTTCTCTCTCGGTTATGTACCCCAACAATATTAAATGTGGATTAACATGGCAAGAGGTGAGGCATAACAAAACTATACTATCTAAACAATTTAAATGGGGCCGGATATAGCAAACAACAAATCTGGTAAATCCCCATATGCATTAGTAAATTAATGCAAACAACAATTTAAGCATTTTAATTATTGTTATCATGATGCGGATGACATGAACAAGTTTATGCAAGTTTGGGAGGGAGAGAGGGATCGAGGGGGAGATCGGGCCAGGGAAACGAGCTAGCTAGGTTAACCATGGGGCGCGGATGGGCCTTGGCCTTGGGCCGGCGCGGGAGGTTGGGAGGCCCAGGCTGCTGGGCTCCTTCTCTCTCTCTCTAATACTCTTTTCCAAACGGAAAATAAAGAGAAAGAAAAAGGAAGAAAAGAAAGGTTAGAGAAAGAGTTGGGCACGGGGATAATTTTCACGGACTCGGAAAAATGTGCACGGTCCGTAAAAATAGAAAAAAGGTCAAGTTGAAAGATTAAATTCAAATTCCTTTGAATTTAATTCAAAAGGTTTGAGCTAGGATAGGTTTTTCGAAGTGCCCAAAAAATGTTGAGAAATTAGGTGGAGCTCCGGAAAATGATGAAAGGACATATGGCAAAGTTAGAGGCCAAGAGTTGAAATAATAAAAGGCTTTGGGATTTTTGCAAGTGTGTTAAGGTAATTCCACATAATTGGAATAATTACTATAGCTCTCTAAATATCGAGAGGATGAGTTGTAAAGAGAATCACCATGTGAATTCCCTCGATTTAAATGGATCAAAGATCCATACAATTTGTTTAGTTGAGTTTTAAAACGGGTTGCATGATGACATGATGCAATGCACATGATGACATGATGAAATGCAACACACAAGCAAATGACCTGGCAACATCAGCGAATAACTGGACGACACCTGGCGCAACGGTCTCGGGGCGTTACATGGTGCCCCCCCTTAAGGGGAGTCCGAATAGGACTAGGGGAGGGGGGCGCGACCCCTCTTTCCCTCTCCCTCTCCCTCTCATTCCTTCTTCTCCTACTTGGACTAGGAAAGGGGGGACCGATTCCTACTTGGAGTAGGATTCCCCCCCCCTTGGGCGCGCCCCCATAGGACCGGCGGGCCTCCTCCTCCCCGCCTTTATATACGGGGGAGGGGGCACCCCATAGACACACAAGTTAATCTAGTCGTGTGCGGTGCCCCCCTCCATAGTTTTACACCTCGGTCATATTGTCGTAGTGCTTAGGCGAAGCCCTGCATCGGTAACTTCATCATCACCGTCACCACGCCATCGTGCTGACGAAACTCTCCCTCGGCCTCAACTGGATCAAGAGTTCGAGGGATGTCACCAAGATGAACGTGTGTAGATCGCGGAGGTGTCGTGCGTTCGGTACTTGATCGGTTGGATCGCGAAGACGTTCGACTACATCAAACACGTTACTAAACGCTTCCGCTTTCGGTCTACGAGGGTACGTAGACACACTCTCCCCCTCTTGTTACTATGCATCTCCTAGATAGATCTTGCGTGATCATAGGAATTTTTTTGAAATACTGCATTCCCCAACAAAAATGACTATAAAATGATTATAAAACATCCAAGATTGATAATATAACAACATGGAACAATCAAAAATTATAGATACATTGGAGACGTATCAATAACCATCTCATACATAAACTCATTATCATGACGAAGGTTATACCACATCATATGCAAACCTGCAAAACCAAGTTAGATGTCATATAACCGATTTGACAAATTCTAAATACGTGGCTTCTAGGGTTTCCAGATGACACTAGCTACCTACGTACACAATCAAGGTGATAATTCTTGTTGCTAAATTAACTTTCGGGGTGTGTGAGGGAAAAGACTTAATTAAAAATCTCTAGCCCCACACTAAACTTCGTCGATTACGCATGACCCCCTAGAAGATTGTTCATCTTCATCACTCTCTTGTGTTTGCAATGGTTCACTATTCTTGACTATGATGAAGCCCAAAGAACTATTAACAGATCGTCAACAACTAGAGCCGATCGATTGTCACAACTTTGTACAAACCACATCATGCCGCCAATGAACTGGACCGAAGCAACACCTGAGGGAAGCATAGAAAGAACATTAAACCCTCACATACACATGTGATCTAGATCGAAACCTGCATCCATTCATAGAACTGCTCATGATGCCATTGTTGGGAAACGCAATAGAAAAACAAAAACAATTCTCCCTACGATCACCCAGGAACAATACAGAGACGCATAAACGGTTTGGATCACGATCGTTATCGACTCTGAGTAGCAGCAGAAGTAGACGAGTCGGTGTAGATTGTACTTGGAGTACCTCAATCCCATGAAACCGCCACGAACGATCCCTCGAACAGAAGACTGAAAGCATGACCTTTCTACTTGGTTGCAAGCGTATGGTCTCCATGATCCGGCAGCGCTTCGCCGTCTAGAGCTAATCGTCACCGGAGAATTAAAGGGAGGAGATTAGAGCCACATTGGTCTTCTAATTATGAGGATTATAGGATCTAGGTCAGGCTCTAATTGATCATCTAGGACCAACTAGAACTAGAGGAGGCTCCAAAACTTGTACATCCAAATAGCACAAAAGCCTCTGGTATATATATAGGTTGGGGGAGAGGAGGGGCTGCCACACAAGGAGGGAAACCCCTCCTTGGTGCGCTGGCCAAAGGGGGGAGGAGGATTACTCCCCCACTCCAATTCGGCCTCCCCATTGGAAAAGTGGGGCGCCTCCCTATTGGGCCACGGTGACCCAATTCTCCTTCCACCACTTGGCCTTTTAAGCCCCCTTGATATTAAATTAAATATAAAAGCCTCCTAACAATTATTAGAGTCTTTTTTATCAATTTAACATCATTGGAAACATTTTACACCTATATATTATTTATCAGGAATAGCCGGTATTGCCCGATAAACTCCGAAACCCTTACGGTGACCTCTGAAACGCTTCCGATTCCTCTCAAAACTATTTTGAATATTAATGAAACAATTCCACAAATAAATTCCCGATACTCTCATCCTACTAACACTAAACATGTCATGATTACCTTAAGCTTGTGACCTCATAGGTTCGGTAAAACATATACATGAACAAAACCCCTTCCCTCAGTGACCGATAGTAGAACCGTGGACGCCCATATTGATCCCTATGATTACACTAATGGAATTCAAGTGAACCTTTGGTTATCATGTGATGTTCCCCTTGCTTCACAATTCTTTACAAAATCCGAGATGCATCGGTATCCTCCTGATGTTGGGTTTCGTAGTAATTTCAAAAAAATTCCTACGCACACGCAAGATCATGTGATGCATAGCAACGAGAGGGGAGAGTGTTGTCTACGTACCCACGCAGACCGACTGCGGAAGCGTTGACGCAACGTAGAGGAAGTAGTCGTACGTCTTCACGATCCAACCGATCAAGCACCGAAACTACGGCACCTCCGAGTTCGAGCACACGTTCAGCTCGATGACGATCCCCGGACTCCGATCCAGCAAAGTGTCGGGGAAGAGTTCCGTCAGCACGACGGCGTGGTGACAATCTTGATGTACTACGGCAGCAGGGCTTCGCCTAAACTCCGCTACAGTATTATTGAGGACTATGGTGGCCGGGGGCACTGCACACGGCTAAGGAATAGATCACGTGGATCAACTTATCTGTTCTAGGGTGCCTCTACCTCAGTATATAAAGGACCAAAGGGGGGAGGCTGGCCGGCCACAAGGGGCGCACCAGGAGAGTCCTACTCCCTCCGGGAGTAGGATTCCCCCCCCCCCCCAATCCTAGTTGGAATAGGATTCCTTGAGGGGGGAAAGAGAGAGAGAGGGGGCCGGCCACCTCTCCTAGTCCTAATAGGACTAGGGAAAGGGGGGAGGCGCACAGCCACCTTGGGCTGCCCCTTTCTCCTTTCCACTAAAGCCCACTAAGGCCCATCTAGCTCCCGGGGGGTTCCGGTAACCTCCCGGTACTCCGGTAAAATCCCGATTTCACCCGGAACACTTCCGATATCCAAACATATGCTTCCAATATATCAATCATTACGTCTCGACCATTTCGAGACTCCTCGTCATGTCCATGATCACATCCGGGACTCCGAACAACCTTCGGTACATCAAAATGCATAAACTCATAATATAACTGTCATCGTAACCTTAAGCGTGCGGACCCTACGGGTTCGAGAATAATGTAGACATGGCCGAGACATGTCTCCGGTCAATAACCAATAGCGGGACCTGGATGCCCATATTGGCTCCTACATATTCTACGAAGATCTTTATCGGTCAGACCGCATAACAACATACGTTGTTCCCTTTGTCATCGGTATGTTACTTGCCCGAGATTTGATCGTCGGTATCCCATACCTAGTTCAATCTCGTTACCGGAAAGTCTCTTTACTCGTTCCGTAATACATCATCCCGCAACTAACTCATTAGTTGCAATGCTTGCAAGGCTTATGTGATGTGCATTATCGAGAGGGCCCAGAGATACCTCTCCGACAATCGGAGTGCCAAATCCTAATCTCGAAATACGCCAACCCAACATGTACCTTTGGAGACACCTGTAGTACTCCTTTATAATCACCCAGTTACGTTGTGACATTTGGTAGTACCCAGAGTGTTCCTCCGGTAAACGAGAGTTGCATAATCTCATAGTTATAGGAACATGTATAAGTCATGAAGAAAGCAATAGCAACATACTAAACGATCGGGTGCTAAGCTAATGGAATGGGTCATGTCAATCAGATCATTCAACTAATGATGTGACCTCGTTAATCAAATAACAACACTTTGTTCATGGTTAGGAAACATAACCATCTTTGATTAACGAGCTAGTCAAGTAGAGGCATACTAGTGACACTAAGTTTGTCTATGTATTCACACATGTATTATGTTTCCGGTTAATACAATTCTAGCATGAATAATAAACATTTATCATGATATAAGGAAATAAATAATAACTTTATTATTACCTCTAGGGCATATTTCCTTCAGTCTCCCACTTGCACTAGAGTCAATAATCTAGATTATACTGTAATGATTCTAACACCCATGGAGCCTTGGTGCTGATCATGTTTTGCTCGTGGAAGAGGCTTAGTCAACGGGTCTGCAACATTCAGATCCGTATGTATCTTGCAAATTTCTATGTCTCCCACCTGGACTAGATCCCGGATGGAGTTGAAGCGTCTCTTGATGTGCTTGGTCCTTTTGTGAAATCTGGATTCCTTTGCTAAGGCAATTGCACCAGTATTGTCACAAAAGATTTTCATTGGACCCGATGCACTAGGTATGACACCTAGATCGGATATGAACTCCTTCATCCAGACTCCTTCGTTCGCTGCTTCCGAAGCAGCTATGTACTCCGCTTCATATGTAGATCCCGCTACGACGCTTTGTTTAGAACTGCACCAACTGACAGCTCCACCATTTAATGTAAATACGTATCCGGTTTGCGATTTAGAATCGTCCGGATCAGTGTCAAAGCTTGCATCAACGTAACCATTTACGACGAGCTCTTTGTCACCTCCATATACGAGAAACATATCCTTAGTCCTTTTCAGGTATTTCAGGATGTTCTTGACCACTGTCCAGTGATCCACTCCTGGATTACTTTGGTACCTCCCTGCTAAACTTATTGCAAGGCACACATCAGGTCTGGTACACAGCATTGCATACATGATAGAGCCTATGGCTGAAGCATAGGGAACATCTTTCATTTTCTCTCTATCTTCTGCAGTGGTCGGGCATTGAGTTTTACTCAACTTCACACCTTGTAACACAGGCAAGAACCCTTTCTTTGCTTGATCCATTTTGAACTTCTTCAAAACTTTGTCAAGGTATGTGCTTTGTGAAAGTCCAATTAAGCGTCTTGACCTATCTCTATAGATCTTAATGCCTAATATGTAAGCAGCTTCACTGAGATCTTTCATTGAAAAACTCTTATTCAAGTATCCCTTTATGCTATCCAGAAATTCTATATCATTTCCAATTAGTAATATGTCATCCACATATAATATCAGAAATGCTACAGAGCTCCCACTCACTTTCTTGTAAATACAGGCTTCTCCGAAAGTCTATATAAAACCAAATGCTTTGATCACACTATCAAAGCGTTTATTCCAACTCCGAGAGGCTTGCACCAGTCCATAAATGGATCGCTGGAGCTTGCACACTTTGTTAGCTCCCTTTGGATCGACAAAACCTTCCGGTTGCATCATATACAACTCTTCTTCCAGAAATCCATTCAGGAATGCAGTTTTGACATCCATCTGCCAAATTTCATAATCATAAAATGCGGCAATCGCTAACATGATTCGGACAGACTTAAGCATCGCTACAGGTGAGAAAGTCTCATCGTAGTCAACCCCTTGAACTTGTCGAAAACCTTTCGCGACAAGTCGAGCTTTGTAGACAGTAACATTACCATCAGCGTCAGTCTTCTTCTTGAAGATCCATTTATTCTCAATTGCTTGCCGATCATTGGGCAAGTCAACCAAAGTCCATACTTTGTTCTCATACATGGATCCCATCTCAGATTTCATGGCTTCAAGCCACTTTGCGGAATCTGGGCTCACCATCGCTTCTTCATAGTTCGTAGGTTCATCATGATCTAGTAGCATGACTTCCAGAACAGGATTACCGTACCACTCTGGTGCGGATCTTACTCTGGTTGATCTACGAGGTTCAGTAGTATCTTGATCTGAAGTCTCATGATCATTATCATTAGCTTCCTCATTAACTGGTGTAGGTGTCACTGAAACAGTTTTCTGTGATGTACTACTTTCCAGTAAGGGAGCAGGTACAGTTACCTCATCAAGTTCTACTTTCCTCCCACTCACTTCTTTCGAGAGAAACTCCTTCTCTAGAAAGGATCCATTCTTAGCAACGAATGTCTTGCCTTCGGATATGTGATTGAAGGTGTACCCAACAGTCTCCTTTGGGTATCCTATGAAGACACATTTCTCTGATTTGGGTTCGAGCTTATCAGGTTGAAGCTTTTTCACATAAGCATCGCAACCCCAAACTTTAAGAAACGACAACTTTGGTTTCTTGCCAAACCATAGTTCATAAGGTGTCGTCTCAACGGATTTTGATGGTGCCCTATTTAATGTGAATGCGGCCGTCTCTAAAGCATAACCCCAAAAACGATAGCGGTAAATCTGTAAGAGACATCATAGATCGCACCATATCTAGTAAAGTACGATTACGACGTTCGGACACACCATTACGCTGTGGTGTTCCGGGTGGCGTGAGTTGCGAAACTATTCCACAGTTTTTCAAATGTACACCAAACTCGTAACTCAAATATTCTCCTCCACGATCAGATCGTAGAAACTTTATTTTCTTGTTACGATGATTTTCAACTTCACTCTAAAATTCTTTGAACTTTTCAAATGTTTCAGACTTATGTTTCATTAAGTAGATATACCCATATCTGCTTAAATCATCTGTGAAGGTGAGAAAATAACGATATCCGCCACGAGCCTCAATATTCATCGGACCACATACATCGGTATGTATGATTTCTAACAAATCTGTTGCTCTCTCCATAGTACCGGAGAACGGTGTTTTAGTCATCTTGCCCATGAGGCACGGTTCGCAAGTACCAAGTGATTCATAATCAAGTGGTTCCAAAAGTCCATCAGTATGGAGTTTCTTCATGCGCTTTACACTGATATGACCTAAACGACAGTGCCACAAATAAGTTGCACTTTCATTATCAACTCTGCATCTTTTGGCTTCAACATTATGAATATGTGTATCACTACTATCGAGATTCAATAAGAATAGACCACTCTTCAAGGGTGCATGACCATAAAAGATATTACTCATATAAATAGAACAACCATTATTCTCTGATTTAAATGAATAACCGTCTCGCATTAAACAAGATCCAGATATAATGTTCATGCTCAACGCTGGCACCAAATAACAATTATTTAGGTCTAATATTAATCCCGAAGGTAGATGTAGAGGTAGCGTGCCGACCGCGATCACATCAACTTTGGAACCGTTTCCCACGCGCATCGTCACCTCGTCCTTTGCCAGTGCCCGCTTATTCCGTATTCCCTGTTTCGAGTTGCAAATATTAGCAACAGAACCAGTATCAAATACCCAGGTGCTACTGCGAGCTCTAGTAAGGTACACATCAATAACATGTATATCACATATACCTTTGTTCACCTTGCCATCCTTCTTATCCGCCAAATACTTGGGGCAGTTCCGCTTCCAATGACCAGTCTGCTTGCAGTAGAAGCACTCAGTTTCAGGCTTAGGTCCAGACTTGGGTTTCTTCTCCTGAGCAGCAACTTGCTTGCTGTTCTTCTTGAAGTTCCCCTTCTTCTTCCCTTTGCCCTTTTTCTTGAAACTAGTGGTCTTGTTAACCATCAACACTTGATGCTCCTTCTTGATTTCTACCTCCGCAGCTTTCAGCATTCCGAAGAGCTCGGGAATAGTCTTGTTCATCCCTTGCATATTATAGTTCATCACGAAGCTCTTGTAGCTTGGTGGCAGTGATTGGAGAATTCTGTCAATGACACAATCATCCGGAAGATTAACTCCCAATTGAATCAAGTGATTATTATACCCAGACATTTTGAGTATATGCTCACTGACAGAATTGTTCTCCTCCATCTTGCAGCTATAGAACTTATTGGAGACTTCATATCTCTCAATCCAGGCATTTGCTTGAAATATTAACTTCAACTCCTAGAACATCTCATATGCTCCATGACATTCAAAACGTCGTTGAAGTCCCGATTCTAAGCCGTAAAGCATGGCACACTGAACTATCGAGTAGTCATCAGCTTTGCTCTGCCAGACGTTCATAACATCCGGCGTTGCTCCTGCAGCAGGCCTGGCACCCAGCGGTGCTTCCAGGACGTAATTCTTCTGTGCAGCAATGAGGATGATCCTCAAGTTACGGACCCAGTCCGTATAATTGCTACCATCATCTTTCAACTTTGCTTTCTCAAGGAACGCATTAAAATTCAACGGAACAACAGCACGAGCCATCTATCTACAATCAACATAAACAAGCAAGATACTATCAGGTACTAAGTTCATGATAAGTTTAAGTTCAATTAATCAAATTACTTAAGAACTCCCACTTAGATAGACATCCCTCTAATCTTCTAAGTGATTACGTGATCCAAATCAACTAAACCATAACCGATCATCACGTGAGATGGAGTAGTTTTCAATGGTGAACATCGTTATGTTGATCATATGTACTATATGATTCACACTCGACCTTTCGGTCTCCGTGTTCCGAGGCCATATCTTCATATGCTAGGCTCGTCAAATTTAACCTGAGTATTCTGCGTGTGCAAAACTGGCTTGCACCCGTTGTAGATGGACGTAGAGCTTATCACACCCGATCATCACGTGGTGTCTGGGCACGACGAACTTTGGCAACGGTGCATACTCAGGGAGAACACTTCTTGATAATTTAGTGAGAGATCATCTTATAATGCTACCGTCAATCAAAGCAAGATAAGATGCATAAAAGGATAAACATCTCACGCAATCAATATAAGTGATATGATATGGCCATCATCATCTTGTGCTTGTGATCTCCATCTCCGAAGCACCGTTATGATCACCATCGTCACCGGCGCGACACCTTGATCTCCATCGTAGCATCGTTGTCGTCTCGCCAATCTTATGCTTCCACGACTATCACTACCGTTTAGTAATAAAGTAAAGCATTACATCGCGATTGCATTTCATACAATAAAGCGACAACCATATGGCGCCTGCCAGTTGCCGATAACTCGGTTACAAAACATGATCATCTCATACAATAAAATTCAGCATCATGCCTTGACCATATCACATCACAACATGCCCTGCAAAAACAAGTTAGACGTCCTCTACTTTGTTGTTGCAAGTTTTACGTGGCTGCTACGGGCTTAAGCAAGAACCAATCTCACCTACGCATCAAAACCACAAAAATAGTTTGTCAAATAGACTCCGTTTTAACCTTCGCAAGGACCGGGCGTAGCCACACTTGGTTCAACTAAAGTTGGAGAGACAGTCGCCCGCAAGCCACCTATGTGCAAGGCACGTCGGGGGAACCGGTCTCGCGTAAGCGTACGCGTAATGTTGGTCCGGGTCGTCTCGTCCAACAATGCCGCCGAACCAAAGTATGACATGCTGGTAGGCAGTATGACTTATATCGCCCACAACTCACTTGTGTTCTACTCGTCCATATAACATCAACATAAATAACCTAGGCTCGGATGCCACTGTTGGGTTTCATAGTAATTTCAAAAAAAATCCTACGCACACGCAAGATCATGTGATGCATAGCAACGAGAGGGGAGAGTGTTGTCTACGTACCCACGCAGATCGACTGCGGAAGCGTTGATGCAACGTAGAGGAAGTAGTCGTACGTCTTCACGATCCAACCGATCAAGCACCGAAACTACGGCACCTCCGAGTTCGAGCACACGTTCAGCTCGATGACGATCCCCGGACTCCGATCCAGCAAAGTGTCGGGGAAGAGTTCTGTCAGCACGACGGCGTGGTGACGATCTTGATGTACTACAGCAGCAGGGCTTCGCCTAAACTCCGCTACAGTATTATCGAGGACTATGGTGGCTGGGGGCACCGCACACGGCTAAGGAATAGATCACGTGGATCAACTTATCTGTTCTAGGGTGCCTCTACCTCAGTATATAAAGGACCAAAGGGGGGAGGCTGGCCGGCCACAAGGGGCGCGCCAGGAGAGTCCTACTCCCTCCGGGAGTAGGATTCCCCCCCCCCCTCAATCCTAGTTGGAATAGGATTCCTTGAGGGGGGAAAGAGAGAGAGGGGGCCGGCCACCTCTCCTAGTCCTAATAGGACTAGGGGAAGGGGGGAGGCGCACAGCCACCTTGGGCTGCCCCTTTCTCCTTTCCACTAAAGCCCACTAAGGCCCATCTAGCTCCCGGGGGGTTCCGGTAACCTCCCGGTACTCCGGTAAAATCCCGATTTCACCCGGAACACTTCCGATATCCAAACATAGGCTTCCAATATATCAATCTTTACGTCTCGACCATTTCGAGACTCCTCGTCATGTCCGTGATCACATCCGGGACTCCGAACAACCTTTGGTACATCAAAATGCATAAACTCATAATATAACTGTCATCGTAACCTTAAGCGTGCGGACCCTACGGGTTCGAGAACAATGTAGACATGACCGAGACATGTCTCCGGTCAATAACCAATAGCGGGACCTGGATGCCCATATTGGCTCCTACATATTCTACGAAGATCTTTATCGGTCAGACCGCATAACAACATACGTTGTTCCCTTTGTCATCGGTATGTTACTTGCCCGAGATTCGATCGTCGGTATCCCATACCTAGTTCAATCTCGTTACCGGCAAATCTCTTTACTCGTTCCGTAATACATCATCCCGCAACTAACTCATTAGTTGCAATGCTTGCAAGGCTTATGTGATGTGCATTACCGAGAGGGCCCAGAGATACCTCTCCGACAATCGGAGTGACAAATCCTAATCTCGAAATACGCCAACCCAACATGTACCTTTGGAGACACCTGTAGTACTCCTTTATAATCACCCAGTTACGTTGTGACGTTTGGTAGTACCCAAAGTGTTCCTCCGGTAAACGGGAGTTGCATAATCTCATAGTTATAGGAACATGTATAAGTCATGAAGAAAGCAATAGCAACATACTAAACGATCGGGTGCTAAGCTAATGGAATGGGTCATGTCAATCAGATCATTCAACTAATGATGTGACCTCGTTAATCAAATAACAACACTTTGTTCATGGTTAGGAAACATAACCATCTTTGATTAACGAGCTAGTCAAGTAAGGCATACTAGTGACACTAAGTTTGTCTATGTATTCACACATGTATTATGTTTCCGGTTAATACAATTCTAGCATGAATAATAAACATTTATCATGATATAAGGAAATAAATAATAACTTTATTATTGCCTCTAGGGCATATTTCCTTCACCTGAGTCATACACATGCTCACTATACCATCATCCTTGTTATAGGTTTTGTTCTTCTTTCTCATTAAAGCGTTCCGGCATCCTCGTGACATAGTGACCTGTGTCTGGCCAGACGATGATGGATGTTGTCACACCAAGAGGGCCCTAAGAATATCTCTCCATCATCGGCGGAGAAAATTCCACTCTCGAGCTATCTAGTCCCTTGTCAAACTTTTTGATTAACCTGTAAGTTGACGTTATGATCACTGTGCTACAGATGACGTTTGAGCAACCACAAAGTCCACCGTACGGTATTAAGTGACTACGATACTCTCATGGTCGTCTAAGGAACTAAAACACATGTCAACACTTCATGTTATAACAATTGATTTCAAACGATATTATCTCAAAGTATAACAAACAAGTTTGGGTCGATTCAATATGATCGTTCTTCTAACATTATAGTCTCAATGTTGGTTTAGGATTATCGTTACACTTAGCGATATCCTAAGATCCGGAAAACATGATCACCAACAATACTTGAGCCGGTCTTAGAGGCAAGACAAGTAGTGTATTTATTGTTTATCATCCGATTCGTGCATATGAGTTTTTCACTGAATCGCATATTTCAGAATCATAACAGTTATAACATGAAATATGAACTCTTAATTATGAAAATGGAAATATAATAATATTATATTATTCCCTCTAGGGCATATTTCCGACAATGTGCCAAATCCTCGTGTCAAAAGGATCGGGGGATATAGTTGGTTCATAAGAGTGCCAACTAGGAAAAAAAATAGACTTTGGATGCTCTCATCAAACTTTGTACTAGCAAAATCATGTCTCTGTGTATCATGACAAAGTATGCCTAGGGGGAGGTCAATGAATGATTTGGGATGTAACAATATAACATAAATAGTAGTTGCTTTGTGATGGCACAAAAAGGGCATTTCTTAAAATAGTAAACTAGTATTTTTGTACTTCAAATGAAGTCAGTATTTTTACTAGATGACAACGTGTGTACAAAGATCATTCCCCCAAAGTTTCATAAATTTGTGGAGGACTATAAATAGTTTATATTTGGATTTATGAACCAATAATGGTTATAAAAAGAATATCTATTTTCAAGGAAACGTTGCATTGTACATGAAAATATTTTGTTAGAGCATGATCTAAACCATATACCACATTTAGGGTTTATAGTTTAGGCTTTTAGGTAACAAATGCAATATTTGGATATTACGATATTTCATATTGCCATGCTCTAAACCACATAACATATTGTCTTATTTTGAGTATTTTCATGCCAAATCCAATTCTTTTTTTAGAGTTATAGAAGTGCCTCATAATTACCTAACATGTAACAAATGTTTAGGCTTTTAGGGTTGAGAGTATGTTTTTTAGATATAATTAATAGCATATCCTTGACCATATACCCATAAACCCTATTAACATACTATTAAGGGATTTTTTTACTGTTGGTAAAAAACATTATGTCAAAGTTCCAGGAGTGCCCAACCATTACATAACCTAACAAAGCAAACTAAGCTTCACTACATCTGATACAGAAGGATACCGGAGGGTTATAGTGATTCAAACTGGATATCTGATGCTCATTGGTTAAGGTCATAAGTGATTATGTATTTACACTTGATGATGACATTGTTTTCTTGAAGTCCGGCAAGCAAACCATCATAACAAAGTGAACGATGGAAGCATAACTGGTAACATTAGATACCATCACCGTTGAAGAAGAGTGACCTTGTGAACTTTTGATTACATGCCACCCGGTTTCAGAGCTTTGTGTCATCTACCACTTTTTCATCTCACTTTGCGACGTACACCCATGAAATGTGGTAACATGCATTCAAAACCACGCCTCTTTTGAACCCGTAGGTGATCACGTTTTTGGGAAGCGCTCTTGGGCAATTACTGGCTTCTTCTGCAACGTGGTTGCGCACGACTACTCCCAACAACAACCACTCCCTCGACGTCGAAGTTCGTTTTGATGACATGGCTTTTGATGATACTGCAAACACATCTTCTTACACCACATCATATGTGTTTGTATCCCTTTGTCACGGATTATGGGTCACCGCGATTGCAATCTGACACAAACAAGTTATTGACATCACATCACATCGCATGTTTAGCTTTCCAAATCTATTATAAAAGTTCAACGGGAGTACAAAGCATCTCAAACATAATAAAAATTACATGGAGATTCCGAGACCACATAGCGACTACTACTGCCGCCAGAACGAGCTAAAGACACGCTGCTGTCACCGCTCCTCCACCAGAGCCAGCTTGATCTTGTCGATGACATCACATGGTTAGTTTGATTGGTATTTTCTCTAGTCAAATAATCATGTCTATTGTATTGATCATGTTTTATCCACTGCATTTTCAGATTAATTTAATGAAAAATATGAGTATATTCACCAATAAATAAATACTCCTCCTACTAATAAGAAAAGAAGTATGTGAACTGCATAAGGTACGGAGTAGTGGCATATCGGACACATATTGCCTGGCCCCGAGCCTCCAAATCCGCGAGCCGCACCTCGAAGCCGCAAACTCACCCATCGTTCCATCTATTCAACCGCGCAACCATATGATGTTGCTAGGCTCCGCTCATGGAAACACACCGCCACCATATATTTTCCCGGGCAGCCGTGATCGCCCAAGCTAGCAATGGAGCTCTCACTCGTCTCCGCCAAGGCCTCACCCCGCGCCGCCGCGGCCGCCGTCTCCTCCTCCCCGCTCCTCCCCTCCGCCACGCGGAGCCGCCCCCGCGGCCGGCGGTTCCGCTGCGTCGCCGCGGCGTCCAAGGGGGAGGAGGTGTTCGGCGGCCGGAAGGAGCTCACGGGCGTGCAGCCGCTGGTGGAGGCATTGCCGCCCGCGGGGCGGGCGGTGTTGGAGCTCGCGGTCGTTGCCGCGGCGGCGGCGGGGGGGTACAGCCTCGGGACACGCTACGGCGGCACGCGGACCACGGCCGTCGCGGGCGCGGCCGTGCTCGGGGCGGCCACCCTTGCGGGGGCCGCCGCTGTGAACTCCGTCGTGCCGGGGGTCGCCGCCGTGGGGCTCCACAACTACGTCGCAGGCTCTGACGACCCCACCGCGCTGGAGGCTAGTGAGGTGGCGGCCATCGCGAGCAAGTGAGTCTGGAATGCCGCCCAATAGTTGCTGCATTGGTTTTGCTCTTCACTTGTCTGTATTAGCGGCCGTGTAATTACACCAAGTTTCTTCTTCTTCTTCCAAAAAAAACATTTTCTTAAGTGTTTTTAGTCCAGTTTTGAAACTTGAATTCTTTGTTAGCACACAAGATGGAGTTAGTCCATTATCTTATCCTTTTATTTTGTTTCAGATATGGAGTCAGTACACAAGATGCAGCATTCAAATCAGAGCTCTGTGACCTGTATGCCAGGTGAGCCTCCCTCTTGACACCTCTGAAATTGTTCAGTTGTTTTCCACGATTGTGAACATGGTGTGTGCAAGACTACAGATAAATATTGGCTTTAAGTACATCAGTGATTTTTGGTTCAAGGATGCAAGCTTTAACTGCACAATTTTCATAACGGCACTTCTGTTAGCCCAGAACTACTCGCTAGCACCCGAGTACACTGATAAACGACCGGTAGAAGAGCTAAGTGCTACTACTACTTGCGCTCTGCAAACTAGCAAAGCACACACTGTCTAGTGCTGCTCATACACACACGCCCATGGAAGAGAGAAGCTCACGGACACGCTGATTGTTGTGAAGCTCAAATGGATTGGAGTGGAATGGATTTTACAATGCGGGATACAACTCCTTTTATAGGAGCTTTGAGCCGGCTTGCACCGGACGTGTAGCCAGTAAGAAACTACTACACACTTACCCTATCTATTCCTGGTAATTTCCTATCTACTACTAGGAAATCATTACGTACTTGCATGGACAGCTCTAGTCAACTCCAGGTCAAGTTTCTTCCACAGCTAAGGAAGCGACTAGGTGATTTCCATGCAATTGCCGTGAGACAGGGGTGAAGCCCACAATCTCCCCCTCAACCCTGTCGAACGGGTTGGATGTCGACAATCCCGACCTTGTCACGCAGCTCTTGGAACGGGACATGACCAAGTGCCTTCCTCGGGATGTCCGCCTTCTCAGGCTTTGTGTAGCCCGTATGCCCTGCTCGCGCTTTGCCACCAGAGCGAAGACCTCTTGCAAGTCCTCCCCCGTGCGTTGTACTTACCCTTTCGCTACGAGTCGCGCCTTGTGCTTGATGATGGCGCCGTGCTCGTCCTTCTTGATCTTGGGGTGCTGCGGTCGTCCCGCAGGTTCGCCGAGAAGATCCCCCTAGGCGTCGGAACCCGTGTGGAGCGCCAACGTTGGTGTTGGCATTGAACAGGTCCGACCACGCTGTTGGCGGGGACATGAACTGCCCAGCAACCACCTCGCTTGTGGGCGTCGGTCTTGCTGGGGTGATAGTTCCTGACGTCACACTGCCCGAGAATTCCCTTCCCAGGGTCGTCCTATCGGACGTCATGCTACCCAGGAACTCCCTTCCCGTGGATGACTTGTCGGACTTCACATTACCCGGGAACTCCCTTCCCGGGGTCGTTGTGCCGGACGCCGCACTGACAAGAGTGGCTTCTCCTAGGATAGCGGAGTCCTTGTCATTCTTCTCGTCGGACTTGCTTGTAGGGTCTCCCCCGACAGTCGTGAGTCGTGCCACCCGCACGGACTCAACGGACCCTGAGCGCGTCGGGGCTGCGGTGTGGCCGACCACAGAGCACCGTGCCTCCTGCACGGTCTCGACCGTCGCCACCAGCGTGGTCGGCGCGTGTCCGACCAGAGAGTGTCGTGCCTCCCGCATGAACTCGATAGACCCCAAGCACGTCGGGGTCACGGCATGGCCGACTAGAGAGTGTCGCACCTCCTGCACGGCCTCGATAGTCGCCATAGTCACGGTCGAGACCTTGGCGCCCCATGACCGTCTCTTCATCGCCCCTCAGTTGAGGCCTGTCAAAGAGTGTCGTGTCGCCCACACGGGCTTGCAGAACCCCGAGAACCTGGTTGTCGGGGTGTGGCCGACCTGAGAGTGTCGTGCCTCTTGCACGGGCTCACTAGTCGCCAGCATCATGGTTGGGACGTGGCCCACCATATGCGTCGTTGCCGTGCCTCCTGACACGGGCTTCTTGGGTCCCGAGGATGTCGGCGACGCCTTTGCCGTGCCAACTTGCACGGGCTTGTCGGGTCCCAAGGATGTCGGGGCCGCGATTGCCATGCCAACTTGCACGGGCTTGACTAGTGTCACAAGGGACGTGGTTGCCGGGGTGTGGCTCCCCCACACCCGGGTCTTCATCTCCTCCCAATCGTAGTCTCCCGAGAACGTTGTTGTCGGGGAGAGCGCTACCGATGTCGGGAGGGGATTACTTGAAGAGCTCCGTGCCTCCCGCACGGACTTGACGGTTGTCGGCACCATGGTCGCCGGAGGTGCTGCGACCTCCTGCACGGCTTCGATGCTTGTCGGAACCATGGTCTCCGGAGGCGCTGCGCCCTCCTGCATGGTCTCAACGCAAGCCATCATCATTGCTGGCCCATCGTCCTCTTCAGCCTGCACGAGATTTGCCGCGGCTGCGGCATCCTCGTCAGCCATCCTTTTGCGGCACTCACGGGCCCAGTGGCCCTTGATGCTGCAAGATTGGCACTTGTCTCGGTCGTCGTTGCCGGCACCTCGTCCGGCTCCGCCCTGGGTGCGACCACCGCCTCTGCCGGTGTCGCCTCCGTTGCTCAGGGCACCTCCACCACGTCCTTGACGCTTCCTCGCCTCCTACTTCTTCGAGAATAGGAGTTGTTCTCCTCCGAAGATCTCACGGCCGTCCTCAAGGCGGTCCTCGACCACCCGCAACCGGCCCGTGAGCTCCTCGATGGAGAGCTCACTCAGGTCAAGCAAGGTCTCGATGGAGATTGTTACCTGAGCGAAGCGAGGTGGCACGACGCGGAGAAATTTCCGCACGACTCTCGTGGAGTTGTATCCCGCACTGTAAAATCCATTCCACTCCAATCCATTTGAGCTTCACAACAATCGGCGTGTCCGTGAGCTTCTCTCTTCCATGTGCGTGTGTGTATGAGCAGCACTAGACAGTGTGTGCTTTGCTAGTTTGCAGAGCGCAAGTAGTAGTAGCACTTAGCTCTTCCACCGGTCGTTTATCAGTGTACTCGAGTGCTAGCGAGTAGTTCTGGGCTAACAACTTCTGTGTGCACAGGATATTCCCTTGAACTGCTTGTGTATGTTTTGTCAAATAGTTTGATAATTTAACACAAGTTTTTTTTCAAAGCCATCAATTTAATATATAGCTGTTGTTGCCTGTAAAAGGCCTCGGGAAATTTGGTACCTGAAAACATCTTTGGTTCAGAATTTCAGATACAAGTAATTGTTGCTTGAACAAGTTGCTGAGTATTGTAACTCTTAATGGGCCAATGAGGCAATGACAGTTTTAGATGGCATTGTTGGCATTCACCACTCTGCGTGCCCTGTTACCGCCTTTATCCTACTATACAAGCGAGGCTTCTTGCTGTGGCTCTTAGCCACTTACTAATTTCAAGCAACCTATATTGCACAATGCTAGCACACTTGCTTCTTTACTTATATAGGAGTAAATTCAGATTACTTTACTTGGCCCTGTGGTAATGATAAAGCACTTACTTTGCTGCTTTTATACAGCATGCATTTTCCCTTTTAGAAGTAAAATGAAAACATCACCTACATATAGTTCACATCTTGACAATCTGGCCATTGATGAACATTAGCCATTCGCTTATACTTTATCCTATCCATTCTTTCCGCAGCTTTGTTTACTCAGTACTTCCTCCAGGACATGAAGATCTCAAAGGTACTGAGGTTGAAGCTATTAAAAAGTTTAAAAAAGCTCTTGGACTCGATGATGTGGATGCTGCAAATATGCACCTGGCGGTATTGCCTCATGATCCAAGCACTTCTATATCTTAGTATCTATATCAGGTGTTCTTATGACTTTACTCACCATTTTCACATTTACTCTGTTTTCTCCCCATCGCCTTACGCGTCTCACTTTGCTCGCTGTAATAGATTGGTAGACGCTTATACAGAGAGAGACTCGATGTAAGTGACTCTGCTTGGAAGTAATTATGCACAATGGATACCTAAAACTGTTTTCTAATTCTGTTTAACTATGGGAAATATTTCATAGGCATTCCAAAAGTTAATTTTTGTGTCAAATCTTGTCTTCGGAGATGCATCAGACTTCATACTTCCATGGAAACATCTTTTCGGGATCACGGACTATCAGGTACATGAGTATAAGATAATGGTCAATCATTTACCACTATGCATAGCATGCCTCAGTTTTATGACTTCGTCTTATCAAGAAAGCAGAATGCCACCACATTAGGGTATTTTTATAATGTTGCGGTCAAATTTGGCATGTAATTGCTCCCATTTTATTAAATTTGCCACCTTGAGAGGCCTCTCAAATCATGCTTAGCATGCTCATTGCTTAGTTTGTGCCGTTCGTGATGCAAGTCGTGGACGAAGGCCGAAGGTTTTGCCTGGAATTCCAAACTCTCAGTGCCACTAATTTAGGTTACAAGTATTGGAAATGAAATGCTCCTTTCGTCCAACATGCGTGCTAGACTACCAGTCACAAAATATAAAATTGTAATAATAATGAAATCTTTTGCTACAAACATGCCCACATAATTTTGTCATGGCCAATTTACATGTCAAATAAAAATGAAAGTAGTAGTTAAAAGCAAATAGCTTTGTGTTGACGAAGACGAGGACATTGATTTCCTGAAAGGCTGAAACATGTACATATTGCACATTCATATGTCTCACAGACCTTTTTGCTAGTATTTCAGAGCATATCTTTTGAACTTCTCATTCCTAATTACTCTGGTGCAAGTATCTGTATTTCTTCATGTCTTGTTTGACATAGTAGTTGTTCATTGTCATGATATTTTGGCAGATCGATATTGCTATGCGGGAGAATGCCAAAAGTCTGTACGCGTTAGAGCTCAAGTCTATTGGAAGAGGTATCGCTTAAACACGCTCTTCTGTAGGCATTAGTTCCATTCTTAAGTCATATTGTGCTTACAAGGTATAACATTGTCAAGTAGATTAGACTTAGGAAAGATAGAATGGTACCTTCTGTTATCGAACTGATTACATGGTATATTATTTTTTTGCATTTCTCATCTCTGACATATGATATTTCTCTAGGTCTTGACATAGGCACGCTCATTGAAGTGAGGAGAGTACAACTTGCATATAAACTTTTTGATGAGGTAACCCTTTTCTTGTCACAATTTTACTGCTTGATTGGCTTCATTTGCTTTTTCATCTTCACCGATACTTGGGGCATAATATCACTTATCTCCAAATAGCATAAAATCTAAGAATGTACCGTACAATTCGCAAAAAAGGGAAAGGTATGTACTGTGTACACTCGTCAAGAGTTAGGCTGCTAATTTTCTGCAGCAGATTGCAGAATAAGCACAACACATCATACTTCAGCAACCGCAAATTGAGCCTTAGACAACAGGCGACATAAAAGTGATTCAAATATGGGAAACGTTACCTTTCAGCCGGCTGATCGCGCTCTCGCGTCCGCCGCCTCCTTTGCTCGACACTTGGCCATGTGGTTGTGAGTTCAATCGGAGGGAAGGAAGGAGCGGAGGGACGCGGCCTCGTGAGCGTGTTACGTGCTGTCGATTGCCGCTGGTACTCGCGAGAATCGGTCAGCACGGCGGGTTTTTTTTTTTGCAACAAGGACTATGTTGCAATAGCGACGGACACAGCTGCTAGCCGCATATGCTTTTCTTTGCTAAATGTTTCTGCAACAAGGATCCTGTTGCAAAAAGAAATGCAACATTACCTCTGTGGCAAGGTTTCTGCAACATTATCATTGTTGCAAAGATGTCTCTGCAATATTGCCTCTGTTGCAACGGGGAACGACACGTTCAGCCGCTCAATGGAGCGAGATCCGCCGGCCGATGTGTAGCAGCTCCCTTCAAATATTTAATTGTTGTCAATCTAAGCATGTTCTGTTGTAGCATATCTGAATATTTGAATTTTTTTGCAGGTTGCTGCTGACATGTTCAAGGAGCATGCGAAGAAGTTGATTCAAGAAAACATTTCATCTGCTTTATCCATATTGAAGTCCAATACCAGTGCAGGGTATGAGGCCTACTTATCTGCAAAAACCTGCTGACAGAATTTATCATTTGAGACTTTGCACGAAAACCTGGTTTTTTTTACGAGAACATGAAAACTTGAATTGATGTTACCCATAATATAATGCTTTTAGGAAAAAGGGTGTTTCTTATTTAAACTGATGCAGGCTTTTAATTTGTTGTAACTTCGAGTGATATATAATTGAGGAAAGTAGATTGTATGTAGTAATTAGGAACAACATATTTTTCTCCCTTGTTAACAGCCAGAAATCATCCATCACATGCCACCTTCCCCACACATAGGCCAGTCCTGTTCTTATTGGAGTTGCAAGCTTTCAGTGTTGTTTTGTCTATCACAAGCAATAACATATGTACTCAAACCAGTTGATAGAAGTGATTTCCTTTTCGAAAAAAGTTAAATTTGATGGATATTTCTGCCTTCACTACTTGGTGATATTTAACTATTAGTGAGAAAAATGAGCCACTGCATCTGCCTTCCAAGGGAATGTGAGATTATCAACAATATACTTTGTACGAAACTGCATGGGCTTTTCTTGACCAATATTTATCAAATAGATGTTCCCGTTGGAGAAGTGGTCAAGCCATCTGAATCTCTCTATGCATCGATGCAGAACATAAACACTTCTTTGCCTTGATACTAAACCATATGATATCTGATTACAGGAACATTCCCACAGAGGTTATTAATGAGGTGAATAGTATCCTTGCATTCAATAGGTTGCTAACAGTTCTAAGCAAGTTTCCTCAAGGCGAGCGATTTGCACGTGGGCTTGGACCTATCTCGTTAGGTGATTAAAGTTGTAAAGTTTTTTTAATTCATATGTGATTGGTTGGACCTTGCTTAAGATTGGTTATTGTGAATGTCTTGCATAGCTGGAGATTTTGATCATGATAAGATGGTTGGTGATCTAAAGATACTCTATGCGGCCTATACAACAGAAGTACTTTCAGATGGACTTCTTGATGATGAGAAGGTGATTCCACATTCTACGCATTTAGTTAATTAATTTGATGCTCCTTTTGAAATGTTAACCTAAAATAAGGCATCGCTAGTTCTGTAGGCCTATGAAATGACCAATTCGAATAAACACAACTGTTGCGAATTTTCTTGATTTAAGTTGAGTAGGGCTAGTTAGCAAGATGCTGGGAATCTTCAAAATAGTCTGGATTTTGTGTGGACATAATTAATCCATTGAATTTTGAGCATTCCAGACTAGGTAATCTTAGATCAAGTGGTTTATACAGTAAATGATGGTGCTGTAGAAACTGCTGTATGCACACACCGGCTCTATCTTGCACTGTATTTTATATTTCTATATATTTCACAATCTTGATGGTAACTGGTAAGTAATTAGGAGATAATATGTTAGGTGTTGAGCTGTTGTTAAGAAATAATAACGGCTGAAAAATCATGTTTCATTTGTTTGAGTATCAAAGATCATGCCCATTAAGAAACTGCGATAAATTATGCTTACTGTCAAATATAACTGTGAATTATGCCTAGCATTAGATCAGTTAGCTTGAGTTTACATAATCCTACTTGATTAGACCCCCACTTATCACTTGAATAATTCTCTTCTTTTCAAAAGCACTTAAATTGGAGGATATTGTCAATGTGTCAATGACATGTGGCCTCAGCCTCACATGCAATGCTATTTCCTGATGATGCATCTCTGCGATTGTACCAAGCTTATTTCTGTCGGTTATATGGGAGCGCACATGGTAGACTGATTAGCTTTACCCAATTGATCTATCTTCAAACCTTGTTATTGCTGATTGCTACTCAAACTGCAATACAGAACTTGCTAACTTGGTATGTGTATTCAAACGGTTCATGGTTTTGAACTTTTGATTGTTCAAAATCACCTTATGACCGTTCCCATACTTTTTTCTACTGAATATGGTAATGTGTTTTGCGGGGGTAGCACCTTAACAGAAATCTTTCTGTGAATGACAAAAATGCAGCTTGGTCCTTTAAATGAGCTGAGGAATATATTTGGGCTTGGGAAGCGTGAGGCAGAAGCAATCATAGAAGGAGTAATGTCAGATGTTAAATCTCAAGTACCAGCATGAAGCTCGTGCGTGTGCATCGCTACAGAGTAAAAAGTTGTACTGCTATTTGTTCAGGAATACTGTTTTCTTTGTTGCATGGAAATAACCAGAGAGAAAACAATGTCATTCGGAATTGTTGCCTTAGCATTTTGTATTTCTGCCAGTTACCAGGTAAAAGAATTTCGTGAACAGAAAAGAAACATGCCCTTCTGCAGAAACTGCATATACCAATAACCATGTAAACCGTATACATCATACAAGTATAACTAAACCAAACAATTTGTTATGACCGGCCTGACTTGTGGCCGTAGAAGGCCCACGGGCAATCTTAGCCCACAAGTTATCTTAGGTTAATTCGTATGCAAGTTATTTAGGTTATAAATATATGTTGTAAAGACTCTTTTTCAGATTAAGCAATAAGAATATTATCTCTATTGCCCGGCCCCAGAGGAGCCGGAACCCTAGCCGCCCCTGCCTCTTGCGCCGTTGCCGCCATCTTCATCTCCCGCGACGGCGCGGACGCTCATCGCCTCGCCCAGCCCCCTCCTTCCCTTACTGCTTACGCCCTAGGTCTGGTAGGGTACAAGCTCCTACCACAATTGTAATGACTTTTAAGTTTTCCACAACAATTCATGTTCTAACTTGTGATTTCCACCCGTTGTAATAGAAACATGCACTGAAGCGAAAGGGGGACAACTATGAGATTTCCTAACAGTGAGAGCATCTCAAGCCGTTCGGCCTCCTAGGGCGCCGAAAAAGTGCCGTCTGGGGGCGAACCGGCGCTAGATTGGCCCTTGGGGTGATCTAGCTCCCAGCCACGCCCCCAGGCGCCGCCCCTCAAGTCGCGGCAAATTTAAACTAGGTCGTTCCCGCTTGCAAAAAAACGCCCCTGTCGAGCGATTAGCGGCCAAGTTCGGCGATCGGATAAAAAGTTCGGCGTACAAAAAAAACGAGAGGACGCGTGGGCAACGCATCAAACGGCGAGGTCGGCCTCCGGCATCGGCGGAGTCGGCGTGCGCGGGCTTGACGGTGTCGGCGCTGCTTCTGTGCTGCTGGGCGTCATGGAGGCATCCTCGCTCGGGCTTGGCGTCGTCGGCGTGGGCGTGGGAGTTGGCGCCGCCGTCGATGGCAGCTGGTTCAGGATGAGGCCGCGCTCCGCTAGGTACCACGCCTTGAGCTGCTCGTCGTTGCTCTGGAGCATGTCCGCCCCACCCATCAGAAAAGCCAGGTCGGTGTTCCTCTTCTTCGCGGCGACGTTGGTGTGGAGTAGGTCGAGCTTGACGGCGTTGTTCGTCATCAACGCCGACCAGCGCGCCTCGGTCTTCTCCTCCCGCAGGGCGGCCCGGGCCTGTGCGTCGGCAAGGCAATGCTCGATGGACTCTTGCACTCGCGCGGTGGCTGAATCGGCGTGCTTCCGCTTCTTGGCCCCTTTGTTGGGTGTTAGCGCGTCCGGCTTGTAGGTCTCCTTGGCCTTGGCGAGGGTGCGTCGGACATCCGCCCACTTCTCGCACTTCTCGATTCTCTTAAAGACGTGGAGGTACTTGAAGTCTTGGTCGTTGTTGTCCTGGCGATACATGGCGAACATCCGCACCAGCTGCACCGAGGAACAAACAGTTGGTCGGCGTCCACGGCGAAAAGAAGTGGGAAACCAGCGCGCCATACCTGATCCTCAATGCTGGCGCCGCTCTCCGGGCGAGCCGCGATCTCCTCGACGATCCCATGCCATTTGTTGCACGCCGTCTGGATGAGCCCCCAATGGTTCGCCATCGCCTTCGACCGCGCTGCATGTGGACGCCTTTGAAGTAGGGGTCGACGAGCTTGCGCTTGTCGAACTCGGCCTTGATGCACTCCCAATACGTGTCGATGCTCTGGTTTGTGCCGGTGATCGGGTCGAGGCAGACGACTTTCCATGCTTCGGCGAGACACTCCTGCTCCTTGGACGCCCACTTGATGCGCGGCTCGCCGGTCCTGGCTGCCCCCTTCTTCTTCTTTCGTTTCCTCGTCGGCGCAGGCGCCAGCTCCTCCTCCTCCTCCTCGTCCTCCTCCTCCTCATCCGGCTCCTCCTCGGCGTAGTCGAGCTCGCCGTCCATGTCGCCGTTGAGGTCTACCGTGTCGTCCTGCATAGTGAACCCAGGGGACGTGGCTACGACGGCCGAGCCTGCCGTGATGATGTCGTCCATGTCGGCTTCGGTCGCGTCGGTGTTGCCAAGGTGCGACGTGGAGGTTTGGGAGAAGGGCAGCGCGCCACGACGGAGAGCGGGTGTCGGGGAGGATGCGTGGGCCGATGGCGAGTAGTTGTACGGAGGGGACTGCACACCGGCGAAGGCGGGCGAGGGCGTCCGCTGGGCCGGGTGACCATGGGAAAGGTGATGTTGGGGTTAAACTCACCGTGCGCGTACCCGTCGGCGTAGCCCAGCGACGGCGGGCAGACCCAGGGTTGCGGCGAGGCCGAGAAGCCGGACGGAGAGCCGACGCTTTGCTGGCTCCAGGGCGCGTACTACCCGTGGACACCGGGTGGATTCATCATCCCCACGCGAGCCGCCTTGGCTTGTTCGGCCGAGCGCTCTGCCTGATCCGCCGCCGCCGCAGCCGCGATCGCCGCTCTGTCCCTGGCCTTCTTGGCGTTGGCCCTGTTCCTCCGGTCGATGGTGACCGCCTCCCGGCGCTGAACTTCAGCCCTCCAGTCGGCGTTGGACATGCCCGGGGGCTTGGACAGCGGCGCCCTCGGTTTCCTCTGCTTCGGCTGGGCGACGGCAGCGGTCGCACCCATCGCGGCGCGGGGGCCACATACTTCTTCGGCGGCATGTCAGCCAGCGGGGAGGAGAGTACGAGAAGATTGGCGGGAGGAATGGAGAGAATGAAAGGGAAGCCGGGGGGAAAGCGGGAAGAAACGGCGGGAAAAGGCCCTCCTCTCGCCGACAGAGCGGCCCCACGCGCCCTTTTCGCTTGTGCCGGCGCCCCCAGGTGCCTCCCTAGCGCGCCGGGTTCGGCACGGGTGCACCGGCTGTTATTTCGGCCCAACCCGGCTAAAAATGGACTCCTAGGGCGCGACTGGGCCGATTTTCGTCCGCCGGCGCTAGAAAATCGTCTGAGGAGGGGGGTCTGTTGGGGGGCACGGCTGGAGATGCTCTGACCACTTTCTACTCAAGTACTCCCTCCGTCTCAAAATAAGTGTCACTGATTTAGTACAAGTACAAAGTTGTACTAAATCAGCGACACTTATTTTGGAGCGGAAAGGGTAGAATACAACTTAATGCCCTCAGCAACTTCAAGGCCTAAAATTACGCTAAAAATATAAACTTTAGGTTCTAGAGAACATTGATCTTGAGCATTTTGGTTGAGCGCTTCGTGTACAATGATTGTGATCCTAATAAGCCAACTTGTATCGAAAGTCCTCTCTGCTCGCAAGATCAAATGAGCTCATGATATGAACAGTAAAATCAGAAAAAAAAAATTGAAAAATTAAAATTTGTTTTTTCTTTTATGGCAAACATTGAAAAATGTTTTGATTGATTGCAAAGTTTCGTCATGGAATGACAAATGTGGAAGTCGTGGCAAAAAAAATAAAATAAAATCGATACTCCAAAAATGTTTTTTTTCAAAAAAAAGGCCTTCGTCCCGCTTTATATATAAAACAAACCTCCACCACCACAACCAAGTTCCAGCAAGGTACCAACACCACACCAACGTACACACAAAACGAGGTAACACACAAAGGGTTCTGCTGAGGGCACCAACTCAACAAGCCCTAAATAAAAACAAAAGAGCACATACCGTGAAGAGCAGGAAGCTAGTCCTGGTGCCCCGGTGGCAGAGGTAGTGGAGGCGCCAATCGGAGAGCCAAGGATCTGAGACCTACAGTGAGAGAGTCGATGGCGCCGCACTCTTGTGACACCCCCGATTCGACCGTACACTAATCATACACGCAAACGTGTACGATCAAGATCAGGGACTCACGGGAAGATATCACAACACAACTCTACAAATAAAATAAGTCATTCAAGCATCATATTACAAGTCAGGGGCCTCGAAGGCTCGAATACAAGAACTCGATCATAGACGAGTCAGCGGAAGCAACAATATCTGAGTACAGACATAAGTTAAACAAGTTTGCCTTAAGAAGGCTAGCACAAACTGGGATACAGATCGAAAGAGGCGCAGGCCTCCTACCTGGGATCCTCCTAACTACTCCTGGTCATCGTCAGCGGGCAGCACGTAGTAGTAGGCACCTCCGGTGTAGTAGGAGTCGTCGTCGATGGTGGCGTCTGGATCCTGGGCTCCAACATCTGGTTGCGACAACCAGGTAGAAGGGATAGGGGAAAAGAAGGAGAAAGCAACCGTGAGTACTCATCCAAAGTACTCGCAAGCAAGGAGCTACACTACAAATGCATGGGTATATGTGTAAAGGCCATATCGGTGGACTGAACTGTAGAATGCCAGAATAAGAGGGGGATAGCTAATCATGTCGAAGACTACGCTTCTAGCAGCCTCCGCCTTGCAGCATGTAGAAGAGAATAGACTGAAGTCCTCCAAGTAGCATCACATAGCATAATCCCAACCGATGATCCTCCCCTCGTCGCCCTGTGAGAGAGCGATCACCGGTTGTATCTGGCACTTGGAAGGGTGTGTTTTATTAAGTATCCAGTTCTAGTTGTCATAAGGTCAAGGTACAACTCCAAGTCGTCCTGTTACCGAAGATCACGGCTATTCGAATAGATTAACTTCCCTGCAGGGGTGCACCACATAACCCAACACGCTCGATCCCATTTGGCCGGACACACTTTTCTGGGTCATGCCCGGCCTCGGAAGATCAACACGTCGCGGCCCTACCTAGGCACAACAGAGAGGTCAGCACGCCGGTCTAAATCCTATGGCGCGGGGGTCTGGGCCCATCGCCCTTTGCACACCTGCACGTTGCGAACGCGGCCGGAAGCAAAACTAGCCCCCCTAATACAAGAGCAGGCTTACGAACCAATCCGGCGCGCGCCACTCAGTCGCTGACGTCACGAAGGCTTCGGCTGATACCACGACGTTGAGTGCCCATAACTATCCCCGCGTAGATGGTTAGTGCGTATAGGCCAGTGGCCAGACTCAGATCAAATACCAAGATCTCGTTAAACGTGTTATCTTGAAATAACCGCGAACGCCGACCAGGGCCAGGCCCACCTCTCTCCTAGGTGGTCTCAACCTGCCCTGTCGCTTCGCCACAAAGATCCACTCGCGGGTACTCCTACAAGCCGACCCGTCTTTTAGTCATCACATGTATCATGTATAAGGTATATAGCATATACCCGTGATCACCTCCCGAGTGATCATGACCCGATAGTATAGCATGGCAGACGGACAAGAATGTAGGGCCACTGATGATAAACTAGCATCCTATACTAAGCATTAGGATTGCAGGTAAAGGTAACAATAGTAGTAGCAAGGACAGGCTATGCAACAGGATATGATTAACGGAAAGCAGTAACATGTTACACTACTCTAATGCAAGCAGTAGAGAGTAGAGTAGGCGATATCTGGTGATCAAGGGGGGGGGCTTGCCTGGTTGCTCTAGCAAGAGAGAGGGGTCGTCAACACTGTAGTCGTACTGCATAGCAGCGGCGTCGGTCTCGATGTCCAGCGAGAGAAGAGGGGGAAGAAACAATAAATATAATGCAAACAAATGCATGACGATGCATGACATGACAAAGCGTGATGCTAGGTGTGCCCTAACGCGGTATGAGGTGGTACCGGTGAAGGGGGAAAACATCCGGGAAAGTATTCACGGTGTTTCGTGTTTTCGGACAGATGAACCGGAGGGGGAAAGTTGTGTGTTCGGTATGCTAGGGATGCGTGGCAGACGAACGGGTCGCGTATCCGGGTTTGTCTCATCGTTCTGAGCAACTTTCATGTTGAAAATAATTTAATCCGAGTTACGGTTTATTTTATATTAATTTTTAAAGATTTATCTATTTTCTAGAATGAATTTAATTGTTTAAATCCAAATTATCCAAAATAGTGACTTGTGATGTCAGCATGACGTCATTATTGTGTCAGCGGTCAACTAGTCAGTTGACCTAGTCAAACTGACATGTGGGTCCTACTGTCATTGTCTATGACTAACTAAACAGGTTTAATTAGTTTAGTTAATTGATTAGGTTAGTTAAACACAATTAATTAAGTTAATTAATTCTTTAATTAATTAATTAATATTTTAATTATTGTTTTTTATTTCTTTTTTTAATAAAGCCGTTCTGGGGGGCGTGGGGCCCGATTGCCAGTGGCTCTGGCGAGCCTTAGCGGGCGTGCGGGTTACTGGCACGGGCGCAGCCCGAACGGGCGATGGCCCTCGCAGGGGCGCACCCGACAGGGCGGCTGGCGGGCGCGGGCGCCGGTGCACCGGCGAGCGGGCGACGCAGCAAGGCAGAGGCGGCCGGCGCAAGAAGCAGGCGCCGGCAGGGGTGAGTGGGGCGAGTGGCGAGGGGACGAGGCCGCGGCGGGGCGCGCGAGCACACGGGGAGGGCGCGAAGGGGGAGCCGGGGCGCACAAGAGGGACGCCCCAGGGCCATGGTGAGCGCGGCCGGCGCAGAGCTGCAGCAGACAGCGGTGGTAGCAGCGCCAGCAGCTGCTGCGTTGCAACACTGGGCGGCGATGGTTGGGCGCGCGGGGCTGCCGGTGCAGAGGGCAGGAGGAGAGGCCGGAGGAGGCCACGGCGACGGACGCGTGCGGAGGAGCTCGTCGGGGCGGTCGGGAGCGGCGACGTGCGACAGAGAGGGGAAGAGGGAGGGAGCTCACGATGGGGCGCAGGGACTAAGGCAGCGGCGTGAGGAGGAGGACGGGGACGACTGCGATGTGGAGGAGGCAGACCAACGGGGAGGCGGAAGCAGGCCGGCGAGGTCCAGGCGGGGCGGCGGTGGCCGTGGCGTCTGCGGCCTTCGGGCGCGATCTTGAGCGAGGGGAAAGGCGAGGGGGAGACGACGGGACGGCGCCGACGGGGTCCGGCGAGCGCTTGGCGACGGGGGACGACGGGGTTGGCGTTGAAGGGGCTCGGGACTGCTCCCTCGATCCAGATGGGGGAAGGGGATCGAGCGGAGTGGGGGTCGAGGGGAGTGGGGGGAGCGAGTGGGGCGACAGGTGGTTACGGCTAGGGTTTCGGGGGTTAAGGGGAGGGAGTGGGCCGGCCGGCTGGGCCGGTGGAGGCCAGCTGGGCCACTTGCCCAGCAGGGGGGCTTTTCTCTTTTGTTTGTTTTTCTTTTTTTGGTCTGATTTGTATTTTCTTTTCTTTTATTTCCTTTTTTGTTTTATTTAGTTTTAAAGCACTTAGGCACTTTGTAAAATTATGTTTTCTTCACTATAATTACCATAGCAATATTTGACACACACCGAACATTTTAGTTTTAATATTTGAAAACTTTTATTGTCTGCTTAATTTTGAATTTGAATTTGAACCGTTTTCGAACTAACGCGAGATTAGCAACAGTAATCGAGGTGACGTGGCATCATTAGCAGAGGTTCACTGTAGCCTAATTATCCGGGCGTCACAATTCTCCTCCACTACAAGAAATCTCGTCCCGAGATTTAAGAGGGGGACTAAGTGGGAAAGGTCTGGTTACGAAATTCTAACGAATCTTCTCGGTCATAGTTGCTCTTCTCGAAGTGGTCGATCCATGACATTGATGTCTTCATTCCTCTGCTTCATGTCATCATGATGAAGTTGTCGTCCTTTCTTCGGGGAACTCCATCGTACTAACGAATAGGTAAGGGGCAGCTCTACAACGATAGGATGCTATAAGGGTTAACCATCGGGGGTTATCCCATGAATGAACACAGGGGTATCTCTCGAGTTGGTCAAATGAAACACATCGAGAGCCAAGCAAGAAGGTATAGTAAGAAGTATCAAGCGGATAGGCAATCGTTCGATGCCTAATTAGAAGGTGAAAGGGTTTCAGGGCACGAGAATAAGTATTGCGCCTGATACCAGAGTAGATCACTAGGAAGGTGGCTCGCGAATTACATATCAAGTCAAGCGCGAGGAATATCTTTGGCAACAGGGTGTACAGGAGAGTCAGGTTTTGATCCTGGGACATGTGGGTTATGGGCCCACCATGTGGGTTAAAGACAAAGAGTGGTGTCATCTTGCATGGTTATGATAACCATGCAGGTCAGACCATAACCTGTCGGTTATGTCGGCAACAGCGTTGGTACCAAGGGCAGGGGACGAAGAGAACCATTTTCCTGCTCGTTGAACGAGGCGTACCAATAGGCAAGGTTCTCGTCCATCGGTGAGTACCAAAATGTCATCAACAAAAGCAACAGGGTCTTACTGACAGAATTGTACACGGAGGTGTTAACATAAGCAGGGAATTAATACTTCTTAGATCATAATGATCACCAGAAAGGTCAAACAAACCAATGGAAAGAAAAACGTGACCATCAGGTTAAACAGAACAATGGAAAGGAAAAATGTGTTTAAACACATCCAGTGGTATATCCTTCCCAAGGGCAAGCAGAGCATGATATCTATGACAGGATACAACGTAGAAAACTCTTTAGGTATGGGAGAGAATTTTCATGACATTATCCATACAGCGGTTTGGATAATTGAGCAGGAAACATTTAACCTTGGGCTTCAATTGTTCCTGTTCAAATTTGGAGTACCATGGACTTGCTTTGAGATAGCATTGACATGGTCATCCGGTGAAGATCAGACTTTGGAAACAAAAAAGATCCATCAGGAACAACTTATAGGATAAGTCTTACAATTTCCACACGGAAGAATGACTAACCTTGCCAAAAAGGAAACTATAACAATAGGTCCTCCGGCCAGGTGTGCTAGGCATGACATCACCTTACCGGGTCATATAAGGATCAATGTTATAACTCCTGGAAATATGTTCTAACCATCATATCTGACCGAGATTCAGATTTGATTGGTGTCAGGATAACTCAGACTCAGGATGCCCGAGAAGAAAAGATGCAACACAAATTAACGAGACGACAATGTAAGATTCTCGGGAAATGTACTATGGAAGCGAGTTCCAAAACAAGAGTTCATCATTAAACCAAGGGGAGGATGAAGAGGTGGCTGATGAACTCAGCGACAATTCATTGAGATTTTCAAAAGATGGATTTCCACACTTATGTGAACAAGGAGTCAACATTTGTCGGATCAAATGATATAAGGATGTATGCTCGAGGAAAACATACACAATTAAGCATTGGTTGAAAAGTGCACCCAAAATATGGTCTTAGGTAGCATGATCAATGTTAGAAAGGTGATTCAACAACCAATAGTCTAAGAATGAAATATCGAACATTAACTTGAAAGCAATAGGGTGCTAGAGACACGAACAAGTTTGTGTTGAATGGAAGGCAATAAAGTGGTCGATGATAACACAAATCATCGAGGGCAAGGAGGGTACTTCTCATCATGAATTCAATTAATATCTTGGAAGGGGTCAAAATGTTGATGATGATCACAACAAATCTTGTCGAGAGGCTCCATGAGGATGCAATCACTCGGCGATGACATCAAGCCAAGGGAATGGTGAAGCAAAAGGTTATTATAACCATTGATAAGATGCCATCTCAGAATTCAGAGTTGTCTCTCAAGTCAAACAATATGATGGTGAAAGTTCGATGTAAGCTTAGAGCACTGTCGGGATTGTGTCCCGAGGATGAAGGACATAGGTAGAATGGTCAAGCAGTCAGCCTGACGATGATGATGTAATCAATCAGCTGGGAATGACACTATCGAGTACAAACTCGTAAGCATTGAAGATTACTAAGAGTTGTTGAATCGCAGTGCGGACTCGATTCAGTTATCGATGTCTTTGAGTGTTAAATAACTCAAAGCCCACGAAAACTTGGAATCAATGAGAATGTAGCACTTGATGAAGAACTCATAAGTAGTTATGCAGTTCCATGATAATCTTGAGATACTAGGGGGGTAATACTCGACGACAAATCAAAGTAGAGGTTGGACTGGGGTATTACTCTGCAGAAGACAAGTGCTTAAACTTGCACGAGAAATGGTATTTAAAGGAGAACATGGTCGGAACCACGATTGCAAAAGGCCAGATCCCAAATATAAGATGAACTTATACCAAAGGAATAATTAATTTTAAGAGAAGCTTTAATGATAAGATCTACATCGTGTCCATGGGCATGAACGCAAGGTTCAAGGTCGACTCCCACTTCTTCAATGCAATAACTTTCATTCACTGCTTTAGTTAAAAATGATTTCATTGTCAAAACCTACCTGGTGAATTACCAGAGGAGTATAACCCGTGAAAACTTTCGGGTTCACACAGATTAAGAAAGGCATAGGTTCAACCTGTCAGGGTATCATGGAATCATATACCACAAGCTTCAATCGTAAATACCACCAGCTCGAAAACAGAGCATGGTTGAGAAAACAGAGGATACAATTCACCAAAAGCATTATGTATCCGAGGAAAGGCTCACAAGGTTATTGAATAAGGAGGACACTGTCGAATAATAATCCAATAAAGGATCTGACGGTCCATAGCGGAGCTGATGTGAGCATCGGCATATAGTCAGTTGAAGAAAGGATGCAAGGGCATCAGACTATAGGACACCTGAATGATTCGATGCTTAGATATCAAAGGAATTATGATTTTCAAATAGAAGGATCAGAAGCAGACGCTCTGATCAAGGATGGATAAGTTCAATAGACCTAAGGGTACAATTGACGGCAAACAGATTGGGCGAGAACAAGCTTATGTTCAAAAATGACGTCTGAGCCAGAAAGATAATTTAAAATGATCAACTGATGATTTCGTGCATTCGCACTCATGTTGAATCAATAGGATCAAAATGACGGTGTCTAAGGATACTAACGAATATTGCCAGACATATGGAAAGCATCCCTAATGCAAGCAGACAAGTATTGTAGAGCAATAAGCTACTAAGGATTTTTGGGGGATCGAATAGTATTTCGAAGACCATTGTGAAACACATGAACAACTGGGGGATGAGCGGATACTCGATAAGTGCGAGAATTATCCATAGGGGGATTCAGATGACAAAGAACAGCAAGGCAGTAAGCTCAAATGATTATCGAAACAATGACGAGTATTTCGGGGTATCTTGTAATAACAAGACCAACTGGGGATGAATGTAAGAATAACAACTGCAAGTAGTTACCCATAAGGGTTGACGGTGGAAGGGGAATTGCAAACGCGATGAACACAAGTTCTCGGGTTAACAGCGGAGAGTATCTTCAGGGTCTTCCCGTGCAGCAGACGGTCATCAGTAATAAGGGGATCTCCGGGTGAAAGTGATAACGAGATCCTAATGTTAGATTTAGCAAAATTCATTTAACCTGAATAGAAGAGAGATCAGAGTCCCAGAGTATAGATAAGGAGTAAAAGATCCTAATACCACCCAATGGCGACGTGGGCCCGTAAGCCACACGGCCATGTTAGTAAAAGTTTTTCAATGACTAGACTCGACTTCGGCCAAGGAGTTGGGAAGGGGGATTCCTACAGGCAGTCGGCTCTGATGCCAACTTGTGACACCCCCGATTCGACCGTACACTAATCATACACGCAAACGTGTACGATCAAGATCAGGGACTCACGGGAAGATATCACAAGACAACTCTACAAATAAAATAAGTCATTCAAGCATCATATTATAGCCAGGGGCCTCGAAGGCTTGAATACAAGAACTCAATCATAGACGAGTCAGCGGAAGCAACAATATCTGAGTACAGACATAAGTTAAACAAGTTTGCCTTAAGAAGGCTAGAACAAACTGGGATACAGATCAAAAGAGGCGCAGGCCTCCTGCCTGGGATCCTCCTAACTACTCCTGGTCGTCGTCAGCGGGCAGCACATAGTAGTAGGCACCTCCGGTGTAGTAGGAGTCGTCGTCGACGGTGGCGTCTGGATCCTGGGCTCCAACATCTGGTTGCGACAACCAGGTAGAAGGGATAGGGGGAAAAGAAGGAGAAAGCAACCGTGAGTACTCATCCAAAGTACTCGCAAGCAAGGAGCTACACTACAAATGCATGGGTATATGTGTAAAGGCCATATCGGTGGACTGAACTGTAGAATGCCAGAATAAGAGGGGGATAGCTAATCATGTCGAAGACTACGCTTCTAGCAGCCTCCGCCTTGCAGCATGTAGAAGAGAATAGACTGAAGTCCTCCAAGTAGCATCACATAGCATAATCCCAACCGATGATCCTCCCCTCGTCGCCTTGTGAGAGAGCGATCACCGGTTGTATCTGGCACTTGGAAGGGTGTGTTTTATTAAGTATCCAGTTCTAGTTGTCATAAGGTCAAGGTACAACTCCAAGTCGTCCTGTTACCGAAGATCACGGCTATTCGAATAGATTAACTTCCCTGCAGGGGTGCACCACATAACCCAACACGCTCGATCCCATTTGGCCGGACACACTTTTCTGGGTCATGCCCGGCCTCGGAAGATCAACACGTCGCGGCCCTACCTAGGCACAACAGAGAGGTCAGCACGCCGGTCTAAATCCTATGGCGCAGGGGTCTGGGCCCATCGCCCTTTGCACACCTGCACGTTGCGAACGCGGTCGGAAGCAGAACTAGCCCCCTTAATACAAGAGCAGGCTTACGGTCCAATCCGGCGCGCGCCACTCAGTCGCTGACGTCACGAAGGCTTCGGCTGATACCACGACGTCGAGTGACCATAACTGTCCCCACGTAGATGGTTAGTGCGTATAGGCCAGTGGCCAGACTCAGATCAAATACCAAGATCTCGTTAAACGTGTTATCTTGAAATAACCACGAACGCCGACCAGGGCCAGGCCCACCTCTCTCCTAGGTGGTCTCAACCTGCCCTGTCGCTTCGCCACAAAGATCCACTCGCGGGTACTCCTACGAGCCGACCCGTCTTTTAGTCATCACATGTATCATGTATAAGGTATATAGCATATACCCGTGATCACCTCCCGAGTGATCACGACCCGATAGTATAGCATGGCAGACGGACAAGAATGTAGGGCCACTGATGATAAACTAGCATCCTATACTAAGCATTAGGATTGCAGGTAAAGGTAACAATAGTAGTAGCAAGGACAGGCTATGCAACAGGATAGGATTAACGGAAAGCAGTAACATGTTACACTACTCTAATGCAAGCAGTAGAGAGTAGAGTAGGCGATATCTGGTGATCAAGGGGGGGGCTTGCCTGGTTGCTCTAGCAAGAGAGAGGGGTCGTCAACACTGTAGTCGTACTGCATAGCAGCGGCGTCGGTCTCGGTGTTTAGCGAGAGAAGAGGGGGAAGAAACAATAAATATAATGCAAACAAATGCATGACGATGCATGACATGACAAAGCGTGATGCTAGGTGTGCCCTAACGCGGTACGAGGTGGTACCGATGAAGCGGGAAAACATCCGGGAAAGTATTCACGGTCGTTCGTGTTTTCGGACAGATGAACCGGAGGGGGAAAGTTGCATGTTCGGTATGCTAGGGATGCGTGGCAGACGAACGGGTCGCGTATCCGGGTTTGTCTCATCGTTCTGAGCAACTTTCATGTTGAAAATAATTTAATCCGAGTTACGGTTTATTTTATATTAATTTTTAAAGATTTATCTATTTTCTAGAATTAATTGAATTGCTTAAATCCAAATTATCCAAAACAGTGACTTGTGATGTTAGCATGGCGTCATTATTGTGTCAGCGGTCAACTAGTCAGTTGATCTAGTCAAACTGACATGTGGGTCCTACTGTCATTGTCTATGACTAACTAAACAAGTTTAATTAGTTTAGTTAATTGATTAGGTTAGTTAAACACAGTTAATTAAGTTAATTAATTCTTTAATTAATTAATTAATATTTTAATTATTTTAATTATTGTTTTTTTATTGTTTTTTTAATAAAACCGTTCCGGCGGGCGTGGGGCCCGATTACCAGTGGCTCTGGCGAGCCTTAGCGGGTGTGCGGGTTACTCGCACGGGCGCAGCCGAACGGGCGATGGCCCTCGCAGGGGCGCACCCGATGGGGCGGCTGGCGTGCGCGGGCGCCGGTGCACCGGTGAGCGGGCAACGCGGCAAGGCAAAGGCGGCCGGCGCAAGAAGCAGGCGCCGGCAGGGGTGAGTGGGGCGAGTGGCGAGGGGACGAGGCCGCGGCGGGGCGCGCGGGCACACGGGGAGGGCGCGAAGGGGGAGCCGGGGCGCGCAAGAGGGACGCCCCAGGTGAAGGAAATATGCCCTAGAGGCAATAATAAAGTTATTATTTATTTCCTTATTTCATGATAAATGTTTATTATTCATGCTATAATTGTATTAACCGGAAACATAATACATGTGTGAAGACATAGACAAACAGAGTGTCACTAGTATGCCTCTACTTGACTAGCTCGTTAATCAAAGATGGTTATGTTTCCTAACCATAGACAAAGAGTTGTTATTTGATTAACGGGATCACATCATTAGGTGAATGATCTGATTGACATGACCCATTCCATTAGCTTAGCACCCGATGGTTTAGTATGTTGCTATTGCTTTCTTCATGACTTATACATGTTCCTATGACTATGAGATTATGCAACTCCCGTTTGCCGGAGGAACACTTTGTGTGCTACCAAATGTCACAACGTAAATGGGTGATTATAAAGGAGCTCTACAGGTGTCTCCAAAGGTAAATGTTGGGTTGGCGTATTTCGAGATTAGGATTTGTCACTCCGATTGTCGGAGAGGTATCTCTGGGCCCTCTCGGTAATGCACATCACTTAAGCCTTGCAAGCATTGTAACTAATGAGTTATTTGCGAGATGATGTATTACGAAACGAGTAAAGAGACTTGCTGGTAACGAGATTGAACTAGGTATTGGATACCGACGATCAAATCCCGGGCAAGTAAAATACCGATGACAAAGGGAACAACGTATGTTGTTATGCGGTCTGACCGATAAAGATCTTCGTAGAATATGTAGGAGCCAATATGGGCATCCAGGTCCCACTATTGGTTATTGACCGGAGACGTGTCTCGGTCATGTCTACATTGTTCTCGAACCCGTAGGGTCCGCACGCTTAAGGTTTCGATGACAGTTATATTATGAGTTTATGAGTTTTGATGTACCGAAGGAGTTCGGAGTCCCGGATGTGATCACGGACATGACGAGGAGTTTTGAAATGGTCGAGACATAAAGATTGATATATTGGAAGCCTATGTTTGGATATCGGAAGTGTTCCGGGTATACATCACATGATCTTGCGTGTGCGTAGGAAATTTTTTGAATATACTACGTTCCCCAACAGTGGCATCCGAGCCAGGTTTTATATGTTGATGTTATATGCACAAGTAGAACACAAGTGAGTTGTGGGCGATATAAGTCATACTGCTTACCAGCATGTCATACTTTTGTTCGGCGGTATTGTTGGATGAAGTGGCCCGGACCGACATTACGCGTACGCTTACGCGAGACCGGTTCTCCCGACGTGCTTTGCACAGAGGTGGCTTGCGGGTGACAATTTCTCCAACTTTAGTTGAATCGAGTATGGCTACGCCCGGTCCTTGCGAAGGTTAAAACAGCACCAACTTGACAAACTATCGTTGTGGTTTTGATGCGTAGGTAAGATTAGTTCTTACTTAAGCCCGTAGCAGCCACGTAAAACTTGCAACAACAAAGTAGAGGACGTCTAACTTGTTTTTGCAGGGCATGTTGTGATGTGATATGGTCAAAACATGATGCTGATTTTTATTGTATGAGATGATCATGTTTTGTAACCGAGTTATCGGCAACTGGCAGGAGCCATATGGTTGTCGTTTTATTGTATGCAATGCAATCGCGATGTAATGCTTTACTTTATCACTAAACGGTAGCAATAGTCGTGGAAGCACAAGCTTGGAGATCAAGGTGTCGCGCCGGTGACGATGGTGATCACGACGGTGTTTCAGAGATGGAGATCACAAGCACAAGATGATGATGGCCATATCATATCACTTATATTGATTGCATGTGATGTTTATCTTTTATGCATCTTATCTTGCTTTGATTGACGGTAGCATTATAAGATGATCTCTCACTAATTATCAAGAAGTGTTCTCCCTGAGTATGCACCGTTGCGAAAGTTCTTCGTGCTGAGACACCACGTGATGATCGGGTGTGATAGGTTCTACGTTCAAATACAACGGGTGCAAAACAATTGCACACGCGGAATACTCAGGTTATACTTGACGAGCCAAGCATATACAGATATGGCCTCGGAACATGGAGACCGAAAGGTCGAGCGTGAATCATATAGTAGATATGATCAACATAGTGATGTTCACCAATGAAACTACTCCATCTCATGTGATGATCGGACATGGTTTAGTTGATTTGGATCACGTGATCACTTAGAGGATTAGAGGGATGTCTATCTAAGTGGGAGTTCTTAAGTAATATGATTAAATTGAACTTAAATTTATCATGAACTTAGTCCTGGTAGTATTTTGCAAATTATGTTGTAGATCAATAGCTCGCGTTGTTGCTTCCCTGTGTTTATTTTGATATGTTCCTAGAGAAAATTGTGTTGAAAGATGTTAGTAGCAATGATGCGGATTGGATCCGTAATCTGAGGTTTATCCTCATTGCTGCACAGAAGAATTATGTCCTTCATGCACCGCTAGGTGACAGACCTATTGCAGGAGCAGATGCAGACGTTATGAACGTTTGGCTAGCTCAATATGATGACTACTTGATAGTTTAGTGCACCATGCTTAATGGCTTAGAATCGGGACTTCAAAGACGTTTTGAACGTCATGGAGCATATGAGATGTTCCAGGAGTTGAAGTTAATATTTCAAGCAAATACCTGAGTTGAGAGATATGAAGTCTCCAACAAGTTCTATAGCTAAAAGATGGAGGAGAATCGCTCAACTAGTGAGCATGTGCCCAGATTGTCTGAGTACTACAATCGCTTGAATCAAGTGGGAGTTAATCTTCCAGATAAGATAGTGATTGACAGAATTCTCTAGTCACCATCACCAAGTTAGTAGAACTTCGTGATGAACTATAATATGCAAGGGATGACAAAAATAATTCCCAAGCTCTTCGTGATGCTGAAATCGACGAAGGTAGAAATCAAGAAAAACATCAAGTGTTGATGGTTAACAAGACCACTAGTTTCAAGAAAAGGGCAAAGGGAAGAAGGGGAACTTCAAGAAGAACGGCAAGCAAGTTGCTGCTCAAGTGAAGAAGCCCAAGTCTGGTCCTAAGCCTGAGACTAAGTGCTTCTACTGCAAAGGGACTGGTCACTAGAAGCGGAACTACCCCAAGTGATTGGCGGATAAGAAGGATGGCAAAGTGAACATAAGTATATTTGATATACATCTTATTGATGTGTACTTTACTAGTGTTTATAGCAACCCCTCGGTATTTGATACTAGTTCAGTTGCTAAGATTAGTAACTCGAAACGAGAGTTGCAGAATAAACAGAGACTAGTTAAGGATGAAGTGACGATGTGTGTTGGAAGTGGTTCCAAGATTGATATGATCATCATCGCACACTCCCTATAATTTCGGGATTAGTGTTGAACCTAAATAAGTGTTATTTGGTGTTTGCGTTCAGCATGAATATGATTTGATCATGTTTATTTTAATACGGTTATTCATTTAAGTAAGAGAATAAATTGTTGTTCTGTTTACATGAATAAAACCTTATATGGTTACACACCCAATGAAAATAGTTCGTTGGATCTCGATCGTAGTGATACACATAATCATAATATTGAAACCAAAAGATGTAAAGTTAATAATGATAGTGCAACTTATTTGTGGCACTGCCATTTAGGTCATATTGGTGTAAAGCGCATGAAGAAACTCCATGCTGATGGGCTTTTGGAATCACTTGATTATGAATCAGTTGATGCTTGCGAACCATGCCTCATGGGCAAGATGACTAAGACTCCGTTCTTCAGAACAATGGAGCGAGCAACAGATTTGTTGGAAATCATACATACTGATGTATGTGGTCCGATGAATATTGAGGCTCGCGACAGGTATCATTATTTTCTGATCTTCACAGATGATTTGAGCAGATATGAGTATATCTACTTGATGAAACATAAGTCTGAAACATTTGAAAAGTTCAAAGAATTTCAGAGTGAAGTGAAAAATCATCGTAACAAGAAAATAAAGTTTCTACGATCTGATCGTAGAGAAGAGTATTTGAGTTACGAGTTTGGCTTTCAGTTAAAAACAATGTGAAATAGTTTCACTACTCACGCCACTTGGAACACCACAATGTAATGGTGTGTCCGAACGTCATAACCGTACTTTATTAGATATGGTGCGATCTATGATGTCTCTTACCGATCTACCACTATCGTTTTGGGGTTATGCATTAGAGACAGCTGCATTCACGTTAAATAGGGCACCATCTAATCCGTTGAGACGACACCGTATGAACTATGGTTTGGCAAGAAACCTAAGCTGTTGTTTCTTAAAGTTTGAGGTTGCAATGCTTATGTGAAAAAGTTTCAACCTGATAAGCTCAAACCCAAATAGGAGAAATGTGTCTTCATAGGATATCCAAAGGAAACTATTGGATACACCTTCTATCACAGATCCGAAGGCAAGACTTTTGTTGCTAAATTCAGAAAATTTCTAGAGAAGGAGTTTCTCTCGAAAGAAGTGAGTGGGAGGAAAGTAGAAAACTTGATAAGGTAATTGTACCTTATCCCTTATTGGAAAGTAGTTCATCACAGAAATCTGTTCTTGTGACTACTACACCAATTAGTGAGGAAGATAATGATGATGATCATGTAACTTCAGATCAAGTTACTACCGAATCTCGTAGGTAAACCAGAGTAAGATCCGCACCAGAGTGGTACGGTAATCCTGTTCTAGAAGTCATGTTACTAGACCATGACGAACTTGTGAACTATGAGGAAGCGATGATGAGCCCAGATTCCGCGAAATGGTTTGAGGCCATGAAATCTGAGATATGATCCATGTATGAGAACAAAGTATGGACTTTGATGGATTTGCCCGATGATCGGCAAGCCATAAAAATAAATGGATCTTCAAGAGGAAGACGGACGCTGATAGTAGTGTTATTATCTACAAAGCTAGAATTGTCGCAAAAGGTTTTTCGACAAGTTCAAGGTGTTGACTACGATGAGAGATTCTCACTCGTATCTATGCTTAAGTCTGTCCGAATCATGTTAGCAATTGCCGCATTTTATGAAATCTGGCAAATGGATAAACAAAACTGAATTCCTTAATGGATTTATTGAAGAAGAGTTGTATACGATGCAACTAGAAGGTTTTGTCAATCCGAAAGGTACTAACAAAATGTGCAAGCTCCAGTGATCCATCTGTGAACTGGTGCAAGCATCTCGGAGTTGGAATATACGCTTTGATGAGTTGATCAAAGCATATAGTTTTATACAGACTTGCGGTGAAGCCTGTATTTGCAAGAAAGTGAGTGGGAGCACTACGGCATTTCTGATAAGTATATGTGAATGACATATTGTTGATCGGAAATAATGTAGAATTATTCTGTAAAGCATAAAGGAGTGTTTGAAAGGAGTTTTTCAAAGAAAGACTTTGGTGAAGCTGCTTACATATTGAGCTTCAAGATCTATAGAGATAGATCAAGACGCTTGATAAGTTTTTCCAATGAGTACATACCTTGACAAGATTTTGAAGTAATTCAAAATGGAGCAGTCAAAGAAAGAGTTCTTGCCTGTATTACAAGGTGTGAAGTTGAGTAAGATTCAAAGCCCGACCACGGCAAAAGATAGAAAGAGAATGAAAGTCATTCCCTATGCCTTGGCCATAGGTTCTATAAAGTATGTCATGCTGTGTACCAGATCTATTGTATACCCTGCACTGATTTGGCAAGGGAGTACAATAGTGATCTAGGAGTAGATCACTGGATAGCGGTCAGAATTATCCTTAGTGAAATAAGGATATGTTTCTCGATTATGGACGTGACAGAAAAGGTTCATCGTAAAGGGTTACGTCGATGCAAGTTTTTGACACTGATCTAGAAGACTCTAAGTCTCGGTCTAGATACATATTGAAAGTGGGAGCAATTATCTAGAGTAGCTCCAAGCAGAGCATTGTTGACATAGAAATTTGCAAAATACACGCGGATCTGAATGTGGCAGACCCGTTGACTAAGATTCTCTCACAAGCAAAACATGATCACACCTTAGTACTCTTTGGGTGTTAATCACATAGCAATGTGAACTAGATTACTGAACCTAGTAAACCCTTTGGGTATTGGTCACATGGCGATGTGAACTATGGGTGTTAATCACATGATGATGTGAACTATCGAAGTTAATCACATGGTGATGTGATCTAGATTATTGACTCTAGTGCAAGTGGGAGACTGAAGGAAATATGCCCTAGAGGCAATAATAAAGTTATTATTTATTTCCTTATTTCATGATAAATGTTTATTATTCATGCTATAATTGTATTAACCGGAAACATAATACATGTGTGAATACATAGACAAACAGGGTGTCACTAGTATGCCTCTACTTGACTAGCTCGTTAATCAAAGATGGTTATGTTTCCTAACCATAGACAAAGAGTTGTTATTTGATTAACGGGATCACATCATTAGGTGAATGATCTGATTGACATGACCCATTCCATTAGCTTAGCACCCGATCGTTTAGTATGTTGCTATTGCTTTCTTCATGACTTATACATGTTCCTATGACTATGAGATTATGCAACTCCCATTTGCCGGAGGAACCCTTTGTGTGCTACCAAACGTCACAACGTAAATGGGTGATTATAAAGGATCTCTACATGTGTCTCCAAAGGTAAATGTTGGGTTGGCGTATTTCGAGATTAGGATTTGTCACTCCGATTGTCGGAGAGGTATCTCTGGGCCCTCTCAGTAATGCACATCACTTAAGCCTTGCAAGCATTGCAACTAATGAGTTATTTGCGAGATGATGTATTACGGAACGAGTAAAGAGACTTGCTGGTAACGAGATTGAACTAGGTATTGGATACCGACGATCAAATCCCGGGCAAGTAACATACCGATGACAAAGGGAACAACGCATGTTGTTATGCGGTCTGACCGATAAAGATCTTCGTAGAATATGTAGGATCCAATATGGGCATCCAGGTCCCGCTATTGGTTATTGACCAGAGACGTGTCTCGGTCATGTCTACATTGTTCTCGAACCCGTAGGGTCCGCACGCTTAAGGTTTCGATGACAGTTATATTATGAGTTTATGAGTTTTGATGCACCGAAGGAGTTCGGAGTCCCGGATGTGATCACGGACATGACGAGGAGTCTCAAAATGGTCGAGATATAAAGATTGATATACTGGAAGCCTATGTTTGGATATCGGAAGTGTTCCGGGTGAAATCGGGATTTTACCGAAGTACCGGGAGGTTACCGGAACCCCCCCGGGAGCTATATGGGCCATGATGGGCCTTAGTGGAAAAGAGAAGAGGCAGCCCCTCATGGGCCGCGCGCCCCTCCCCTCCCTTGGTCCGAATAGGACAAGGAGAGGGGGCCGGCCCCTCTCTCTCTCTCCCCCCCCCCGCGAATCCTATTCCAACTAGGATTGGGGGGGGGAATCCTACTCCCAGAGGGAGTAGGACTCTCCTGGCGCGCCCTCCTTGGCCGGCCAGCCTCCTCCCCTTTAGTCCTTTATATACTGAGGCAGGGGCACCCGAGAAACACACAAGTTGATCCACGTGATCTTTTCCTTAGCCGTGTGCGGCACCCCCAGCCACCATAGTCCTCGATAATATTGTAGCGGAGTTTAGGCGAAGCCCTGCTGCAGTAGTACATCAAGATCGTCACCACGCCGTCGTGCTGACGGAACTCTTCCCCGACACTTTGCTGGATCGGAGTCCGGGGATCGTCATCGAGTTGAACGTGTGCTAAAACTCGGAGGTGCCGTAGTTTCGGTGCTTGATCGGTCGGGCCATGAAGACGTACGACTACATGAACCAAACGCTTCCGTTGTCGATCTACTAGGTATGTAGATCACACTCCCCCCTCGTTGCTATACATCACATGATCTTGCGTGTGCGTAGGAAAATTTTTGAATTTACTACGTTCCCCAACACCAGGGCCATGGTGAGCGCGGCCGGCGCGGAGCTGCAGCAGACAGCGGCAGTAGCAGCGCCAGCAGCTGCTGTGTTGCAGCACTGGCCGGCGACGGTTGGGCGCGCGGGGCTGCCGATGCAGAGGGCAGGAGGAGAGGCCGGAGGAGGCCACGACGACGGACGCGTGCGGAGGAGCTCGTCGGGGCGGTCGGGAGTGGCGACGTGAGATAGAAAGGGGAAAAGGGAGGGATCTCACGATGGGGCGCAGGGACTAAGGCAGCGTCGTGAGGAGGAGGACGGGGACGACTGTGACGTGGAGGAGGCAGACCAGCGGGGAGGCGGAAGCAGGCCAGCGAGGTCCAGGCGACGCGGCGGTGGCCGTGGCGTCTGCGGCCTTCGGGCGTGATCTTGAGCGAGGGGAAAGGCGAGGGAGAGACGACGGGACGGCGCCGACGGGGTCCGGCGAGCGCTTGGCGATGGGGGACGGCGGGGTTGGCGTTGAAGGGGCTCGGGACTGCTCCCTCGATCCAGATGGGGGAAGGGGATCGAGCGGAGTGGGGGTCGAGGGGAGTGGGGGGGGGGGGGAGCGAGTGGGGCGACGGGTGGTTACGACTAGGGTTTCGAGGGTTAAGGGGAGGGAGTGGGCCGGCCGGCTGGGCCGGTGGAGGCCAGCTGGGCCACTTGGCCCAGCAGGGGGGCTTTTCTCTTTTGTTTGTTTTTCTTCTTTTTGGTCTGATTTGTATTTTCTTTTCTTTTATTTCCTTTTCTATTTTATTTAGTTTTAAAGCACTTAGGCACTTTGTAAAATTATGTTTTCTTCACTATAATTACCATAGCAATATTTGACACACACCGAACATTTTAGTTTTAATATTTAAAAACTTTTATTGTCTGCTTAATTTTGAATTTGAATTCGAACCGTTTCGAACTAACGCGAGATTAGCAACAGTAATGGAGGTGACGTGGCATCATTAGCAGAGGTTCACTGTAGCCTAATTATCCGGGCGTCACAACTCCGATCCACGGCAAAAAAAAACTACACAGTTTGTAGAGAGCATCAATAGACTGCCGCAACAAGGCTCGTTCAATTACAAACTTGTTGCGAATCATCCACAAATGTCCATATGAGAACCTCAATCCCAAGCCACCCAATGTGGCGGGAACCCACAGTGGAAGCTAGTAATTCATCGTAAAGATCGGGGAAGTTTGTGCCACAACTTCCAAAGCATTTTCGAAAGCATTTTAAAGTACTGATTTTTTTTGCCACGACTTCTAAGAATGTCATTCCATGATGAAACCTTGCAAGCACTTAAATTTTTTCAAAGTTTTGCTACAAGAAAATTTCATATTTTTTCTGTTTTTATGGAATTTACTATTCACCCAAGCTCGTTTGAGCTCGAGCTAAGAAACATCGCACCCAACTTGGATAGACTATTCGTTTGATGGTTCTCTTCAGATTATCATGTGCGGGTGATAGGTGGTGAGACTTTGTTCTAGCATGACTTTGCCATGGATCGAGGGGTGGGATACTTTGGCTTTGTGCACCAAAGCTACTGAAGATCACAACAAGGACAAATAAAACACAACCATGAAAGAGCGGCATGCTATCAATTTCCATCCATAAGTGGTTTAGCTCGGTAACTATGTCGAACTTCTAGAGTTGTTTGATTTACGAGGCGCTACACGTCCACCGGCTGATCTTTTTAAAAGACCGACCGGGTCACGAGCCATCGGATTTGGTGCCATCAAGCGGACAAGCGCCCTTCACCATCACAACAAAGGTGATGTTGCAGAAACCTTGTAACATAGATGATGTTATAAAAACCTTTGCAATAGAGGTGATGTGGTAAGAACGCCATTGCCTATTTAGTACCACTTTGCAACATAGCTGATGATGCAGAAATCTTTCTTTGCAACAAGATGATGTTGCAGAAAATCCACCGCCATTTGACGGAACCTAAACCTAAGCTAGATATCCTGAAACGAGGGTAACAGAGACACATGGATTTTACCCAGGTTCGAGCTCTTCGAGAAGATAATACCCAATGTCCTGCTTTAGTTTATTGTGTTTGAGTGAGTACATAGTACATATATCTATCAAGAGATTGTAAATATCTAACTCATGGTTTCTATGAGCCAGGTTTATATAGGTACCAGGGGTACTGGGGTACAAGATCCTAGTCAGTGACGTACAGGGAGGCAAAGTCCTCCATGGCTCCAACATCTTGTCGTGTACACCCAGTCTTCTGGAACCTTTTGATTATACACTATGGGACGCCCGATGTGGCCTAGGTCGGAACTGACAAGGGCCCCTTAGCTGGTACACCATCACTGTTGAGTAGCATCATCGTTTGCCGCCGCTATTGCTAAAGCTCGTATACGGTGCCGCCGTTGAGCACCACCATCATTCGTCGCCACTATTGCAAAAAGATTCATATACGACGGGCATCGCCACTCGGGATCCCAACAATGAGGACGAAGGGGCGACGGCTCGGGGTCTCAAGGTCCCTCGGCGTCAGAGACGAACGCTTGACACGAGCGGCGCCGGGGTTGCTGACGATGGTAGCAGAGGCCCGCGAGGCCAACGTCGTTGGGTGGAGAAGAAGCACGACATGTGAGGTGCTCGCTGGTCGGCGAGTGGTGGCAACACGCGCCCTCCCACACGAGCTTGGACAGAGTGGGCTCCATGGTCGCCAACCTGCAGAGGGGGCTGTGAGGTTAGAGGGAGAGAGAGGAGAAGAGGAAAATGAGGAGAACAAGAGGAGGAGGCGGGGCACGGGGTCTCACCGGCGAGCGGCGACATAGAGCACGGGGCGGCGACTCAATGTTTGCAACATACCTCTTGTTGTGGTTGAACGGATTTCAACACGGGCCAAGTTACGATAGGGTGAAGATGGCTACGAGTTGTTTGATAAAAAACAAATCTAACGGGCGTAGAGGCGGTTGATGCGCGCAGCTTCACCTGTCGAGTGAACGCTAGCATTTTCCCTTGTTTTCTTTTTGGCATTGAACGTTGAACGTTTACCTTTTTCATCCTATTGATTTAGTGAAAGCGGCACATAGAACACAAATGATGTTTGCTCGATGAGTTTGGCCCACAAAGCCCATCCGAGAGGTTAAAAACCCAAAGTTTATAGCCTCCCAAAACTCATAGGCTAATTAAGTCTCTTTTTTATTTGTATTGCACGGCAAGAACCTTATGATGATTATTTGTGCTCAACGAGATTGTCCGTATAATCTAGTTAGATTAGCTTATTAGATCCCATAGCTTCATATCGACGCCCCTTTCTTACCCTTTTTTGTTTTGCAAATAACGGATGAAAACAACTCTCTCACTTTAGGCACATTCCAAATTATTACAATGTCATACAAGCCTCAAAGAGGTAAAAAGTGAAAGCAACAAACTACCAACCTCGATGACATTCATAATAGTATTACTTATGGACTAGGAATGAACCACGGAAGACTTGTCATTTATCTTATCAACGTGACGCCCTGTGTGGTCTAAAGGAAAGCACACACTCATCTTTGAAGACTTTTATCAAGTTATTTTTCAACTTTTGAAAATTCGTGGCTTAATTGTGAGGAAATAGCTTTCCTGGTTAAGGAGTGTGATGTCACGAGCAACACAGTGAGTAGGTATGTTTTGGGTTTTCTTACAAGCAGTTGTATCACATCGTAACTACTTCCGGTTTCCTTAATCCTCAAATCAAATCAAAAGAAAAAGAAAAGAAAAGAAAAAGGGAAAAGGAAAAGGAAACCTCGTGCTTGCCTTGCCCCTAAATTCGGCCCTTCGTCCCACCCCTTTGCCCAGCCAGCCGCCCGAGCCCCTCAGGCGTTGCTCCGCCCCGACCGCCCCCACCAATCCCCATCGTCGCAACGCTATCCACACCCTTCGCCCCGCCCCTCCCCCTCCTCCCCCGCCCCTCCGCCCGCCGCCGCCGTCCGTCCAGGCGAGATCTTACAATGGAGCTCTCCCTCGTCTCCGCGAGGCCCTTGCCCCGCCCCGCCGCCTCCCCGCTCCTCTTCGCCCCGCTCAAACCATTGCCCCTCCTCCGCTTCCCGCCACGGAAGCGCACCGCCTTCGCCCGCCTCCGCAGCCGGCGGTCTCGCCGTGTGGCGGCCTCGGGGGAGGGGGAGGGCGACGCCGCGGACCGGGACGAGGAGGTGTTCGGCAGCCGGAGTGGGCAGGTGTTCGGAGGGCGGAGGGAGCTCACCGGCGTGCAGCCGCTCGTGGAGGCGCTGCCGCCGGTGGCACGGACGGCGGCGGAGCTCGCGGTCTCCGCCGCGGCGTTGGCGGCGGGCTACGGCATCGGGCTCCGCGCCGGCGGCGGCAACCGGGCCGCGGCGTTCGCGGGCGCGGCCGTGCTTGGTGGGGCCAGCGTCGCGGCTGCCGTCGCGGTGAACTCTGTAGTGCCGGAGGTCGCCGCTGTCGGGTTGCACAACTACGTCGCCGGCCATGACGACCCCACCAAGCTGGAGGCCAGCGAGGTGGAGGCCATCGCGAACAAGTGAGTTTGGATTACCTCCGTGTAGCTGCTGCCTTCGTTGTATGCTTGCGTCGTTTATATCAGCTATATAAGTATGTTTTTTTTTTCTGAAATACTCCCTCCATAAAGAAATATAAGAGCGCTTAGATCACTAAAGTAGATTATACCAGCTATTTGATCATCTCAACGGTTTGTTGTGCTCGTTTTGTCTTGTATCAAATTTAGGCTTGCAATGTAGTTTGTGCAAATCCATTTACTTTTGAAACTCCAAACTTGTTAGGGGTACTAGCAGCGTTGTGTTGTATGCTTTTTCTGTAGAAGATGAAATATATAATTGGGGCTATCGTTAAATGTACACGGAGGAGACGAAAGATTTTTTTAGGGTGATGTGAACTTGCAAGGAAGTATTGAATGCATTGCTCTTTCTGCATTATCTTATCCTTCTCTTATTTATTTTTAGATATGGAGTTAGTACACAAGATGCAGCCTTCAAAACAGAGCTCTGTGACTTGTATGGCAGGTAAACCTCTTGATACACGTGATGTTCAGTTGTTTTCCATGATGATTGTGAAAACATATATGCACAGAACGACCAGATAAATACTGGATTCTATGCAATCTTACTCTTGGAGGGGAGTATTTGTACTGCCATATTTTCTAGTACATGGCTACACCTTTCTTAGCAATCACCCCCTCCTGTCCCAAAAAGGGTCCACTTCTGACAATTTATAAACAACAGCATGCAATATTGAAGTTTGTACCATAATATTTCCGTAAATGGTACGGATCTATTATAATGGTGGAAGTACTGTGAATGTTGATGCCTATTCACTCATATTATTTTCATATGGCAAATCTACCAATTTATACATTGGTAGGCTCGCACATATGCACATGAGCACGATTCAACTCAAAAATTTCGTACGATTCTTTGGTATTGCATTCAGTTAACTCAGTTCTTGAATATACCACTCCCTCCGTTTCAAATTCTTGTCGTGGTTTTAGTTCAAATTTGAACTAAAACCACAACAAGAATTATGGAACGGAGGGAGTACCTTTTTGATAAGCACTTCTAAATTCACATTGGTGTTGAACATTTACCGTCTTTAGAAATCGAACACTATCCACATCGTACCAATTTTGCAATGTGATATTTGAGCTTCACGCTCCTGAACATTTGTTATTCGCTCATTCTTTCTCCTATCTTCTTTTTTTCCTGCAGCTTTCTTTACTCGGTACTTCCTCCAGGAGATGAAGATCTCAAAGGTGATGAAGTTGAGGTCATTGCAAAATTTAAAAGAGGCCTTGGACTTGATGATGTAGATGCTGCAAATATGCACATGGAGGTATTCCCTCGTGATCCAAGCCTTTTTTTTGTTACATCTTGGTATCCCGTATTGTTTTCAGATGTTTGTATTATCTTTAGTCACTGTTTTCACAATTGCACTATTTTCCCTCTGCCTGCTTATGCCTTCCACTTTGCCCATTTCAATAGATTGGTAGACGCTTATACAGAGAGAGGTTGGAAACAAGGGACCGTGATGCTGACATTGAACAGCGGCGGGTAATTGTTTCTGCTTTGAAGTAAATACATGGATACTTAAAACTGTCTGTAGTTCCTAACAGTAACCATGGAAATATTTCTTAGGCATTTCAAAAGCTGATATATGTGTCAAATCTTGTCTTTGGAGACGCATCAGCCTTCCTACTTCCATGGAAACGTCTTTTCGGCATCACTGATTCTCAGGTACATTAATATACATTGTTTTACCTTTGTGCATGGCATGTCTCTGTTTATGATTTCATGGTATCTTTCCGGGATCACTGATTCACAGGTACATTAGTATACATTGTTTTACCTTTGTGCATGCCATTTCTCTGTTTGTGATTTCATCTCATGGAGAAAGCAGAACGTTACCTCCATTATGTTGTTTGTTGTTTTTGCTAAACTTTGTAGTGTAATTGCACCCATTTTCTAACTACGTTGTTACTGTAAGAGACCTCCTGAAGCTAGTGTTTCACCCTTCATAATGCAATAGGTGATCTTTGCATGCTCATTTTGTCGTGGCCAATTTTAATATATATGTATGTACTATGATTACAAATTTGTTGCCCTTATTGGTCGTGCATATCAGTCTGCGAGACATACATGATCTACTGGTGTGAAAATTCTCCCTGCAAAATAATGTATGCAATGTAATGTGATGCACTATGACACATGCATTGTTACTTGTACCAAAAATAGACAGACTGACTGTACATGTTTAGTGCCTCTGTTTCTTGACAAGCATGATCAACCTTATAAAGTTTGAGTAGCATATGGCTATAAAAATTGTTTCAGGTTGAATGTAGTAGTTGAAAGGGAAGATCTTTTGTGCTGATAAAGATGAAGACGTAGATTGCTTTAACATGTACAGATCACACATTCACATAAGTCAAATGTTTTTTTCTCATAGAGCATGTCTTTTTGAAATGCTTGCTTATCTCTTGTTACTTTGGTGCATAGTTTCTGTGTGTCTCTGTCTTATTTGACATCATGGCTGTTTTGTTACATTTTCATAATCTTTTGGCAGATCGACATTGCTATGCGGGACAATGCCAAAAATTTGTACGCGATACAGCTCAAGTCTATTGGTAGAGGTACCGCTGAAATATTATTTGTAGGCATTAGTTCCATTCTTAGGTCATATCGTGCTTACAAGGTTTGTCATTCAAGTAGATTAAATTTAGAGCAGGGTAGATAGCAAGGATATCCCCTGTATACTAATTACTTGTTGCATTCCATGAATGTTCTCACCTGGACATATTCTGTTTCGCTAGGTCTGGACATAGGCACTCTCATTGAAGTAAGGAGAGCCCAACTTGCGTGTAAACTTTCTGATGAGGTAATCCTTCTCTCTGGAGATTTACTGCTGGGTTGCTTTAGCATCATTTCATCAGTTCTTGGGGCATCTTGTCACCTATATCCAAATAGCATAAATCTAAGGATAGTATCTTGGACGCCATACAGGTTTCTATTTGATTGTTGACATCAATCTAAGTATGGCAAGACATGGCAGACGACGTCAATCTAAGCATATTCTATTGTAACATGTGCTGATATTTATATTTTGGCAGATTGCTGCTGACATGTTCAGGGAACATGCGAAGAAGTTGATTCAAGAAAACATTTCATCAGCTTTAGACATCTTGAAGTCGCGTAACAAAGCCACGTATGAAGCCTCTTGCGAACCTGCTGGCTGATTTCATTATTTGACAATTTCCATGAAAACATAAATGTATTAACTGCTAATCTGATGGTTTTAAGAAAAGGGAACATATATTTTTGTTAAATCCGACATAGGTATTTTGTACATTAGAATTTCCTCTGATATTATATTTATGGAAAGTACTTCATAACTAGCAATGATAAAATTTATTTCTCCTCCCTCCACAACAAGAGAGGCTTTCCACCTCATGAGCAAGTGATGTTATCAGTCTTTGCTGGCTTGTTCGAGTTGCAAGCTTTCAGTATTATTTTAATATCATGAAGAATAACATATAAACTCAACCTCCAGTTAAAAATCTTAGCTGTATTATTGTACGCACCATGCTGTTTATAAGGGAGACTAGAGTATGTTTGGTGGATTGATCTGCTTTAATATTAATTAGCAAATAATATTTTTCTACTATTACAAAAACTGAGCTATCTGCACTCCCAAGGAAGTTTGAGAAATACTTTTCCAAGAAGCCCCATTTGTTTTCGTTGTTCAGTTATTAGCAAATACATGTATCTCTGTCAAGAAGTGTAAACCCTCTGAATCTTGCTATGCTTAATTTTTTGGATCTTATCAATACAGAATGCTCAAATTTTTACCTCAGGACTAAACCATATTGTCACTGCCTGCAGGAATAGCCCAACACAGGTTATTGAAGAAGTAAAGTGTGTCCTTGCATTTAATAGCCTGCTAACTGTACTGAGCAAGCACCCTCAAGGCGATCGATTTGCACGTGGGCTTGGACCTATTTCATTAGGTAAGTTACTGAAGATTTTTGAATTCATATGTTGATGAGGTGGGTTGTCCTTATGAATTCTTATTGGTTCTTCTGCATGGATTGCATAGCGGGAGAGCTTGATCATGATAGGAGGGCTGGTGATCTAAAGACACTCTATAGGGCCTATGCAACAGATGTACTTTCAGATGGACCTGTTGATAATGAGAAGGTGATCACATGTTATTCACATTTTGTTTAGTTAGCTGATGCTCCATATCAGATGACAAGCTAAAATAAGTAATCAATAATTCCGTAGGTTTCTTTTGAAATGGTTAACATAGATACCAATTATTGTGAAGCATATTGATTTAAGTAGACCAGTGCAAGTTTGGAAGGTTGTAGGATTTGGAAAATACAGTCTGGATTTTTTGTGGACAAAGTTAGTCTATTGACCTATTATTGTGAAGCATATTAATTTAAGTAGAGCAGTGCAAGTTTGCAAGGCTGTAGTATTTGGAAAATACAGTCTGGACTTTGTGTGGACGAATTTAGTTAGTTAGTCTATTGACATATTTGGATCACAGACAACACAAGAGTAGTCTGAAAGTGTTTGCACCCGGAATGAACAGTAACTCCACGCCCATCTTTGTCACACATCTTCTGTTTTGTAGTTCACATCATGTTAGATGCTGAACTAAACAAACTCAAGCGGTACCTGTCACTGTTGTTAAGGAATAACCTGTGTGGCCTAGGGTTACATATCAGTAACACATCAATAGTATTTTCTGGTTCGCATGAATTTAATACCAAGCCCTTGATCAGACCAGCAATTTTTGACAAAAGAGAGAACATATACTCTGATTCAACTAGAGTTTATGCCGATTCATGCCAACAAATTAATGCACCTTATATAAAGGAACAGAGGGAGTAACTGGGAACAGTCACAATATATAGATAATAACTAGTACTTTGATTTGTTGTCATTGTTCTGTAAAGGTTGCTTTAATCAAGATAAAATAATTTGAGAAGTACATAACCTAGCAATTGTATCACATCGGGCTGACAATTTTATTTTTTCAACATGAACTGTCTTATATTTTTGCCCATGCTCTCTGACCATTGAGTCTAAAAACATATGGTAGCATCTTAACAAGATAAATCTTTACAACAACAACAATAACTAAGCCTTTAACAAGATAAATCTTTCTGTGATTAAAAATTCCAGCTTACTCCTTTGAATGATCTGAGAAATATATTTGGACTGGGGAAGCGTGAAGCAGAAGCAATCATCTCAGATGTCAAATCTCAAGCATACAGAAAGAGACTTGCAAAATCCTTTAACACTGATTTGGCTGCAGCTCCTAGCAAAGCATCGTTCCTCCAAAATCTGTGCGAAGAGCTACAGTTTGATCCCGAACTTGCTAGCAAGATGCATGAAGGTACCACGTTGTCACTTGCTTCTAGTATTACAGCGTAGCTCTATATTTGCTACAGTTTAATCCTTCTCTTGCTAGCAATATGCGTACCATTCTGGAAAATCACGTGTCAAATTGAGAATCTGGTTTAACTAGGTTCTATACGGTATCCTATATCCTTTTGCTGCATCAGTACACACAATTATTCATTATACAATCATCAGGCATTAGCTGTGGGCTGATACTGCAGCTTATTATTTTAGTTGCCAACATTTTACATTGGCTATAGGAAGTAATATGCAGCAAGGGAACTGACTGCATTTACTTAATCTTGTTATACATTGCTGTTCTTGTGTTGTACGAGCAGTTGTGGATTTTTACTACTCCCTCCGATCCATAATAAGTTTCATGGTTTTAGTTCAAATTTAAACCAAAACCACGACACTTATTATGGATCGGAGGTAGTACGAAAGAAAGACAAATATGATATGGCTAAAATTACTGCCTTTGTATTTATGATTATCAGCGCGTATTAATGCTGCTTCATACTTCAGACATTTACAGACAGAAGCTTCAGCAGTTTGTAGCTGACGGAGAGCTGAGCAAGGATGAAACAGAAGCTTTGACGGCATTCCAAGTGCGTCTCTGCATTCCTCAAGAAACTGTTGATGCTGCTCATACTGACATCTGCGGTCAATTGTTTGAAAAGGTGATGTATTTTATTGTGCCTTTCATTAACACACTGCATAATTTTAGGTTAAATTCCATATCTGCATTAGTTCAGCAAAGTTGATGGCCTGTTCTGTGTAAATGTATTCTTACCATTTTTAGGACATTGCAGGTTGTCAAGGAAGCAATTTTGTCAGTTGATGGATACAACGCTGATAGACGAGAGGCAGTTAGGAAAGCAGCACAGAGTCTAAACTTGAAAAAGGAGGCTGCTATGACCATCTTTAGTAAAGCAGTATGCCTCTTACCTAAAAAATTAGGCTATATAGATTGGCCTATATTCTTCTGTAGAAACTACTACTATGTATATCTTTTGGTATATTCCAACTGCAGATCCAATTAATTTTCTGTATTGCCAAATTCAATGGCAGGTACGGAAATTATTCCTGAACTACATTCAGAAAGCAAAAGCAGCTGGGAATCGCATTGAACAGGCAAAAGAGTTGAAGAAGTTAATTTCCTTCAACACAGTTGTTGTAAGTGAGCTTCTGGCTGACATTAAAGGGGAGCTAACAACTGCTGAACCTGCAACATCAAGTGCGACCTCAGAATCTGAAACGACTGAATCTGAGGGAGAGGATGAGGACTATGAATGGGAATCACTAGAAACATTGAAGAAGACAAGGCCTGATAAAGAGCTAAAAGAAAAGCTGGGCAAGTCAAGTCAGAAAGAGATAACCCTCAAGGATGATCTTCCATTGAGAGATAGAGCTGAGCTGTATCAAACATATTTGATGTTCTGTATCACTGGTGAGACTACTAATGTTTCATTCGGGACAGCAATCTCCTCGAAGAAAGACGATTCAGAGTATTTAATGCTAAAGCAATTGGGACGCATACTTGGTTTAACCGCCAAAGAAGCTCAAGATGTCCACATTAAGCTGGCAGAAAAAGCATTTGTGCAACAGGCTGAAGTGGTTCTAGCTGATGGGAAGTTGACAGAATCCAAGGCTGACCAGCTTGCAACGATACAAACGCAGGTTGGTTTGCCATCTGAGCATGCACAGAAAATCATTAAGAGCATCACAACGACAAAGTTGTCTAGTGCAATTGAAGCATCTATATCGCGAGGACAGATTGGTATACAGCAGGTCCGAGGATTGAAAGACGCAAATTTCGAGCTGGACAGCTTGATTTCAGAACCGTTGCGAGAAACCATTTACAAAAAGTGTGCTGAGGAGATATTCTCATCAGGCACAGGTGAATTTGATGAAGAGGAAGTGTATGTAAAGATGCCAGCTGATCTTATCATAAGTGCTGAGAAGGCCAGGTCGATTGTTCAGGACATTGCGAAGGTTAGGTTGGAGAACGCCCTTGTCCAGGCTGTTGCTTTGCTTCGGCAGAAGAAGAGAGATGGTGTGGTACGTATCGTGTGCCCCTTGTCTGCTTGTTTTGTTAAATTTACATAATTGCTCCTAGAGATATAGGTATAATAACATCTGCTAGGTTATACTCCTGCAGATTTCTTGAAGTTTGTGGTGAAATTTTTCATTGCTTCATATCTGATGCAGATTTCATCACTGAACGACCTGCTCGCATGTGATGCTGCCGTGCCTGCTTCGAAGCCTTTGTCATGGCCCACTCCACGAGAGCTTGACGACCTGTACTGTGTGTACATGAAGAGCATTCCGAAGCAGGATAAGTTGTCAAGGTTGCAGTATTTACTCGACATCAGTGCCGAGAAGGCTGAGGACCTTCGGGATGCGGCGACGGCAGGCACGTTGCCTCAAACAGGCCAAGAGGAAGAAGAGTTGGCGTTCTAGAGGGGATGATGATGGGAAGAGGCACTTTTTTGTTAGGTAGCCAGCAGAGTCGAGCTCCTGCCAGACGCGGTGCTGTGGCGCCAATAGCTGCTGTTGTAGCTAGGCATGGTTTTGAGAAGCAACGCATAATCCTGACATGCATAAGTATTTTGTATAGACAGATTTGACACCACAGGGTGACAGTTTTCTGCTGCATTCTTTCAAACCATACTGAAATCATTTTCTGTTTCTCCTTTGCGCTTTTGGCCTCTTGGTCATGTACCAGAGTCACTGCAGGTCCTTTTGTAATAAATGTGGTTTGTTGTGTAAGGCTGGTCGTAACGATAGTATCATAAACAGTATTATGTATGCCAACTAGATTTTTTTTATGATGTGGCACGCAATTAAATGGAGATAGAGAGAATATGTATCATGCATGCCAACTATACTTTTTTGATGGCACACAATTAAATGGGGAAAGAGAGAATGTGATATCATATTATGATTCCACATCATAGTAAATGTTGTACTACTTTATGTCATACATGCAATTAATAAAGTAACATAAGATGTACTAACTTACGATATTATGCATTATGGGAGTAGTATCATACATTAGTATAATATACATGATATTAGTATATCATACTTCCCGTTACCAACAGCTAACTTGTATCATATGCCAAGCTTCTTGCAAAATCAACTAAATTTTTTTACCATGTGGCACCAAATCCTTCGCTCCTAAAATTTGAATACCATCATTTTTTTGTGAGAATCAACTCAAGTTTTGCCCTTTTTTTACATTACACCATATTTTGCCTTTTTGTCTGTCAATTTTTGAATTGAATTCAGACCTTAGATTTTATGACATGGTATAGATGTTCATCTCTAGTCACAGCTTCTAAATGTGTTTTTGGTTGCCTGGTGAACTGGTACATCTCAAAGGTGCTGCCACCCCCCCCCCCCCCCCACCAGAGGCCCCCAAGGCACTTTTTCTATCGCCGGCGCAAAAAAAGCGTCCAGTCACGCCCTCAGGAGCCCAATTTTTATCGGTTTGGGTCGAAATTAGCGTCGGCGGGCCCAGACCGAACCCAGCACGCTGGGGGGCGACCGGGGCGCCGGGGGAAAGAAAAATGGCACGAAAACAACCCACGCTAGATCCCCCCCCCCCCCCGTGGGCTCGCCGAGTCAACGAATATGCTTCGTCGTCTTGATCACCTCGCCTCGGCTCCCGCACGAATCAATGTGGTCGCCGGTCAGCCTTCCATTGATCAAGGACGGATGGGAGCTACCGCCGCGCGTCCCTGCCCAATCCCGTTGCGCGTCCCGCCCTTTCGCTCCATGCGTCCACACCGCTCCCGCCCTCTCACCGCTATAAAAGCCGACCTTCGCCGCCGCTCGCCGCAAACTCGCCAAGCTATCTCTCTCTCGCCTGCACCGCTCCAGTGCCGACCACCTTTCTCGCCCAAAAAACTGCCCTTCACCGTCCACACTCGCCATGGCGGAGAGGTTCCCCGGCGACGAGGTGGCGGCCAAGGGCTTCGGCCGCCACTGGCTGCACGAGTGGGAGGCTCGCCTGCTGCAGGAGGCCAACTACCCGACGCCGTCCGACATGCACGCGACGGGCGCATGGCGGCTGAGCGCAGGCGGCATCCCCGTGCCTCCGCCGCCCTCTGACGCGGAACGCCCCGCCGAGATCGCGGCGATCCGGGCCAACATGCCGGAGCAAGCGTGGCAACAACCATGGTACACAGCGGACAACCATGCGCTGTGGACCGCGTACTTCCAGCGACGCCATGTTGAGCAGCTGGCGTCCACCAACGGCGGCCCGGCACAGAGGGGGTGCCACAACTCGGAGGGCCGCCGTCAATGGCGGGGCGCCCGGGCGGACTCTCCTCGCCGTGCTTGCGCACATCGAGGGCGGCAATGAGCCACAGCTGGAGTACCCGACGCCGTCCTTCTCTCGTCGCCGCGGAAGCTCCTGGATGCCGAGGCGCATGGACACGCCGTCCTCGTCGTCCTCTGGTTCCCACTCCTCCAGGTCGGCGCGGGCGGCACTCCTCCCCGTCAAGCCCGAGTCGCAGGAGAGGCCGCTCCGTCTGCGCAGCCGCGGCGGCAACCTCGTCATAAACGAGGGCGGCCACGTCCCTTCCCCTCTCTGCGGTCACATGCGCTTGGTCAAGCCGAAGAAGGAGCCGGCGGCGACCGTAGTGAAGCATGAGCACAAGGACATGGCCGTCGACCTCGAGAGCGGCCTCGCCTGGTCGTGCGCGGACTACGTGGTGCAGGAGATGGAGCGCTAGCGCCGTGCTCTGGAAGAAATCGCCGAGCGGCGCCACGGCCGCGACGAGGGCAGCGCCACGACCCCGACGAGGGCAGCGTCATCATGCTCTCTGACAGCGACGATGAGGTCACTGCGCTGAGCCAGCCAGTTCACAGCGGCAATCCAGGGCAGGGCTGCAGCAAGCACGCCCCGAAGGACGGGCGGCCGAGCGACGGCGACGAGAACAACGTCTTCTACAACCTCCTCGGCGTGAATTAAGGAGTAGTTTTACGTTTGTATCTATGTAAATTCACCTAAATATCAATGAAATCATCCAAATTAACTGAATTTTGTCTACTTTGGGCTTTTTTAATTTTTTTTGGCCGATGCCGTTGTGGTCGCGGTTGGGAATCAGTTCCCCCCACGCCAAAATTATCGCCGGCAAGGCCCCGAGAGACGCTATTTTTCGCCTACAAGCGCCGTTGGGGTACCGAACGGCTGGAGATGCTCTAATATTACCCCAGCAGTAGTAAAAAACCCAAGTGACATTTTCTTCAATCAAAGAACGTCTGTTACAAGTTACACCATATCTCTGCAGGGCACAAATATCTACAACTGAATAAATGTAACACTTGGAAGAGAACAAAGACAGAAAGAGTGAACAGCAGTTGCAAACTGCAAAAGCATCGATAAGCTGTACAATGGCATTATCAGTTGATGCCAACGGGTGCAACGCTGTCAGGTTTGTTGTTTATACATTATCAGGCCAAAATTCCCTGAAGAAAGCAATTTCGAATTCCCTCTCTTGTGCTTTCTTCTCCTCTTCCTGCATCTTCCGTATCCTCTTTGCGGCCAACTTTGCCTTCTTCGTTACCGGCGCATCCTGCTGACAATAGCAACATATTTGTGGCATTAAGTCAGATCATTGATGAAAAGGGAAAGTCAGATCAGTGATGACTACAAGTACGCTGGTTCGAGATGCAGAAATGTACAAAGGACACATCAGTATTATCTTCTAAACCTTACAAATATTCTGCTGAAAGAAATTGATGAGCATCCAATATAACGTGTTACGTTTGTTTAATTTAATAACTATATATAAACACATACACTTTTTTCAACAGTACCACACAAAGAATCTGTAATCAGTAAATAGTACTCCCTCTGTTCACTATTATAAGATGTTTTGATATTTCAATATGGCTACATATGGATTGAAGTGAGTAAACAAACACATTAAAACACGTCTATATACATCCGATTCAGAAAAAAAGTTAGAACATCTTATAATAGTGAATGGAGGGGAGTAGTAAACAAATTTTGTGAATTCGGCAGAACCTATGGACTACAACAAAACAGTTCTGGAATCAAGTCAACAAGAATGCTTTGCTCACCTTGGGTCTTTTACTAGGAGCTGTTTCAACATCATCCTCAACCTTTGGCTTTGGCTTTGGTTCTTTGGAACCTAAACCGCGTTTGTTGTTCTTGACACGAGTTTCTACTGGTTCCAAACGCCCCTGTTTCATGACAGTTTGGACAAGTGAGTACACAAACAGAAATAATCCAGGAGTAGCTAGGCAACTATAAGTAACAAGCTGGCTCCTTCCAAGTGTGTAATCACAACTTGTTATATAGCAGACGGCCAACCGTGCATTTGTTTATTTTAAAACCCATGGATGTGTTCAGTTATACAGTTACTCCTGAGCTTGTGAAGTGAACAAGATTATACAAGAAGCGAAGGTAAGTTGTTTATAGTTAACAAATTCAAGTATTTAGCTTTATTTGTCCGACTGTGATCATTACCCAGAAACCAAACTAATTTCAGCACGCCCTTTATCATTTTGTGAAGTCCACAATATGAGACAATTTGATCCGCAATGATCTCAAAGACCAGTAATAAGACTCTTACAACACTTGGAGAAACACAGAACAATTTGATTCACAATGGATCATATAATCTAGTACCAAGAATAGAAAAACAAGGAGAACTAAGCCTCGTGTTAGGAGTGCCATGCTACAACTAACAAAATTATCCCTAAAACTAACACACGGATTGGGTGAAAATGGGCAGATGAGATCTTGATCGGGGAGAAGAGAAAAGAGAATAGGGACACAGACCTGCTCCTGCGCACCGAGGCCGGTGCCCTCCTTCCACCCGGACTTCTTCAGCAGCTGCAGCAACCCAACAACACACGACCATCAGGCATACGCAAGGCAACAAAGCATCAAACCCTAATCCCCAGCGTGGGCGGGGAAGGATGGATGGGCAGGGGAAGAAACCAAGCGAGGGACGGACCTGGAAGCCAATGTTAGAGGAGCCGATGGACGACATCGCCTCTCTCGCCGGGCGAACGCGGCGCCCCTCTGCCTCCGCTCGCCGCGCGCTCCACCGGCTCTCTCTCCTCTCCTCGTTCCAGGCGTCGCGTGCGCCGCTTTGGTTTTACTTCTCTGGTCTGGTCTCCGTCTCACGGGTCCTTGCCGTGTCCGGCTCGTTCACGAGTCGGTTCAGACCCGCTCGATCACAGGCGTCCGTCGCGGATCGGACGGCCAATCAAACGAACCAGGCTTACATATAACCCCATCTCCACCCCACCATGGGCCGCGACATCGCCCAGCCACCCAAAGCTCCCAATACACGCCGCCGCCGCCCGACGAAACAGGTCATAAATCTCGGTGACCGGCAAACGGGGGCAAGATGCAGATCTTCGTGAAGACGCTGACGGGGAAGACGATCACGCTGGAGGTGGAGTCGTCGGACACGATCGACAACGTCAAGGCCAAGATCCAGGACAAGGAGGGGATCCCGCCGGACCAGCAGCGGCTCATCTTCGCCGGGAAGCAGCTGGAGGACGGGCGCACGCTGGCCGACTACAACATCCAGAAGGAGTCGACGCTGCACCTGGTGCTCCGCCTCCGCGGCGGCGCCAAGAAGCGCAAGAAGAAGACCTACTCCACGCCCAAGAAGGTCAAGCACGAGCGCGAGAAGACCCCGCTCGCCGTGCTGGGCTACTACAGGGTGGACGACGCGACGGGCAAGGTGGAGAGGCTGCGCAAGGAGTGCCCCAACCCGGACTGCGGCGCCGGGACCTTCATGGCGGCGCACGCCGACCGCCACGCCTGCGGCAAGTGCGGCCTCACCTACGCCTACGCCGAGGCCCAGAGCCCAGAGATCGACAGTGATTGATCAGGTGGTGTGATCAGTGACGGAGTTGGATTAGCGCCATGGATTCAGTGTACGTCTGGCAAGGAATTTTTCAATGGGTACCTGTGCTTAGAACAATCATTCTGGATATTTTTCTCAATTACTTCCTCTGTCCTACTGTACTTATAATATATAAGATCCTCTGTCCTACTACAGTATAATATAAGATGCCAACGATACTCGTAAATTTATTGCAATAACATCGAGCGAGGGAGTACATGTGATCAAATAATCACAAGTGAGCATGTTTTTAGTCTGAATTGAACCTTAGTGGCTGGGGTGCTGGCGTGCCTCTTAGGCTGCTTGTAACAAACAGCCTACTAAGATATGATACTACCTCCATAATGCATAATATTATATACTAATATTGTAGGTAGCCTTATTTATTGTCATGCATGACACGTATTAGCATAGCATTTAATATGATATGGTATTATGATATGATAATCAACGCTCTCTTTCTTCATTTAATTCTATGCCACCTCGGCAAAATAGTCATACTTCCTCCGTTTCTAAATATTTATCTTTCTAGACATTTCAAATGACTACTACATACAGATGTATGTAGATATATTTTAGAGTATAGATTCACTCATTTTGCTCCGTATGTAGTCACTTGTTGAAATGCCTAGAAAGACAAGTATTTAGAAACGGATGGAGTAGTTGGTATGCATAATACTAGCTATGATACTACCATTACGATCAGCCTTAGACTAGTCACGGGAGTAACTTAACTAGTAACATCACACATTTCAATACAAGATTGCTTATGTGACAGCTAATTAATGAAGAGAGAGAGGTTTGTGGTAACAGAGGGTGCTTGGATACGTTTTAGTCCCATGACTAAAAGTAGTAGGACTAAAACTTGCTAGCCTCACCCATGCTTGGATCCAAATACTAAAGAGACTAAAATCAAGTTATTGAGCATTTATTATCCTCCAAACCCTCCAATCCAGAACTCGCATGTGTTAAAGGAGAGGAATTAAATGAGGAGAGAGAGAAAGAGAGCTAATACATATTTTAGTAGGTTTTCTATGACTAAAATTTTTTAGCCTCAAGACTAGTCCTAACCTCTCTTTAGTCAGGGGTGCTTGGAACTTTAGCCTCTAAAAGAGACTATTTTTAGTCAGACTAAAAATAGTCCCTTGGATCCAAGCACCCTCTTAGCTAGTTATTGTAATATCACATATTTCAAGACATAATGAGTCTATAGTCTAATAAATGAACTATTCTATGATACCAATCATATGTTACTACCCACTATGGAGGTAGTAACATAGACTAGTAACATCGGCAAGTTACTACTCTATGTTACTCCCTGCTGTGATCAGTCTTAAGCGGTCAGGTGCGTTGCTAATTAGGCCGATGTTTCTTGCCTGGCATCAACGATGAGTTATAAAGTTCTTACCCGTAGGAATTGAGTATTAGATAAAAACTAAAACTGAGGATAAATGCTGTATGCATGACTATCTTAAGCATCATTTTTGAAATAAAACAGATGATATCTCATATCGAAATAACCTGATGGGCTACATGAACGGTTTCAATATAAGAGTAAATGTACCTGGTTTTCTAATTATCTCCTTTCCTCGGATTTCGAAATGCCATGTATACTCGGGAGATGTGGAATAGTACCAAAACGATGAGGAAGTTCGTGTTCTTGTACAACGAGGGCAATGGAATGTTTCGCTTGAGTTGGGATTCACCCCTCTTCCATATGCACAACACAGCAGAAAAATAGCAGTGTCCTGCACGACCTGAATTAGCACAACACCCACATCAATAAATTAGCACAACGAGACATGAATTATGATTTGAAAAAAAATCATGAAATAAGTGGAGACAAGAAACCAAGAAAGGGTACCAGCGGAGAAGGAGAGTGAGCATCGTCGCCCAAGAACAACATTGTAATGGCTGGAGGGCGTCGATGACAAAGACACCACATGCCTCGATCTTGTCTCTTTTTTTTTGCAAGGGCCTCTGATCCGTCTCTAACGGATGGCGTAGTTTTGGCCATGTGAATGGCGCTCTCCCTCCCCCTTCCCGCACCAACTCCATCCCACTTATCGCCCTCGTTCCCCAATAAACGGCATGGAACTACACCTAGACCACCATCTATACATTGTCTTCTCCTTCTCCAAGGCCAAGCCTGACTCCACAATAGCTGCGACGCTTCTGCAGGCCACTATGGGCGGTTGCATGGCCGACATCCGCGTTCATGCATGCGATGCACTCACCTACCGTTTCTCGGTTCTCCGATGAAATTCAGAAATCTTGCTTGCGGGAAAAGCCATCACTCTCCCCACGATCTCCTACTCTTTCCATCCACAAAGCTACGCGCCAACATCACCAACTCGTGGCCATGCATACGTGTCAATCTCTCCCATAGCTGCCAAGCTTCCCACAAGACATGGTCAACCGACACGAGATTCGTGCTTGGCTCAGACACCGCTCTATGGTCACTCGAGATGCCACGTTGCCACCGCAAGGCTGCCGCGTGTCGGCCAGGTTCATTCAGTTGCCTTTCTCCATCGACTGCCAGCTGCTTGCTCAATTCCTGGTGACTATCATCGGTGGAGACTACCGCACGCTCAACATCACCATGGAAGATGAAGCTAGATTCTCCTTCACAGTAGCCCGCACCATGGTAGCGGATATGATCTGCGTCATCTGAAAATGCAACTAATCCCCAAGTGGTTTTGGTAATTAATAACAACATATATGTCATTGAACTAATGCCTATTCAAAGATTGTTTCAGAAAAGTTCAATGTAGGTATGACAAGGACATGTGAATGTGGACCCCTCAAAATGCAAAGGACATACACTGGCAAAAGCTCCAAGACTCTACTTTTTTATTAAGTGATTCAAGATCATACTAAGTCCATAGGAAAGCCAATACTATTATAAGGGGATGAGATTTTGATCATGAGTCATTTGCTCGAAGATATTGCTCCAAAAACCTCAGCCACAACCTCACAAATCCAATCTGTACAGAACCCTAAAGTTCATCTCCGTCCCATCGAAACAGACACACCCGGACCCACTGAAATACACCAGACAGAGCCACTGCCTAAACCCTAGAAACCCGATCTTACCGAGATGGCATTCAGTCCCACCGAAGTGCATGTGCCAACTCTCTGCAACCAATCGATTTCACTTCGGAAGTACTTAGTAACCGATCAGAATTAACGAGATGAGGTAACTTCTTAGGTCATCACAAATTGGCCCCATCGAGTGGATTCATCCGGTCCCATCGAAATGTCTAATGTTCGAATCTTTTGCACTAGTTGGTGCCTCCGAGATTTATTTTTGGTGCCACCGAGTTGTGCATAAAAGTGAGTAACAGTTGGATTTTTGGTGAAGTCTATATATACCCCCACCCACCTCCTACTCTCAGAGAGAGCAACCAGGATGAAGCCACCACTTCCCATATCCATTTTTTGAGAGAGAACCACCTACACTTGTGTTGAGATCAAGGGATTCCACTCCAACCATTTGATCCTTGATTTCTAGCCCCCTCAAGTTGCTTTCCACTCCAATCCTTCTCCTACCCAAGCCAAATCATGAAGAGAATGATTGAGTGTTGAGGAGATTATCTTTTGAAGCACAAGAGCAAGGAATTCATCATCAACAACAACACATGTTACCTTTTCAAGAGTGGTGTATCATAAATTGGTTAGGTGTCACTTAGGAGCCTCCAAATCATGTGGAGTTGAACCAAGGAGTTTGTAAGGGCAAGTAGATCGCCTACTTCGTGAAGATGTACCCCAAGTGAGGCTAGTCCTTCATGGGCGTAAGCCATGGTGGAATAGACAGGGTTGCTTCTTCGTGGGTGGAGCCCTCCGTGGACTCACGCAACCATTATCATCCATGGGTTGAAACCTCCATCAACGTGGATGCATGATAGTGCCACATATCGGAACCACGCCAAAAATCTCCATGTCTTCATTGCGTTTAATATCTTCGACCCCTCCTTTACGTACATATGCAAAATCTTTACTTTCCATTGCCCACTCTTTAGACTTGCATGTGTAGGGTGTTGCTTGACTTGTGATAGTTGCTAAGATTTGCCTACAACTAAAACTGAGAAAATGATAAGTTTTTATTTGGTCAAGTAGTCTAATCATCCCCCTCTAGCCTACTTACGATCCTACACCATCGATGATTTCAGACGGCTCGGCGTCTTCAACAGGTTTCTGCCAACTGCAAGACCGCTTCATCCCCAAGGCCCAACTTCTCCTACAATGACCACGAATCACGAGGACAGTTCTGCAACCTTGGCAACTTGCAACACACCATTTGAGTCATCGATCTTTGACCGGCCACAGGTTAGGCTCTGGCCCGTTGAGGTGACCCCATGAAACCTCTTCGAACTCAACCTTCGCTTCAGGAGGCACCACTCCGGATAGGTTCGTGAAGTCATCCGCATCCCGGGAGGGAGCACACCAGGCGTGGGACATGCTCCAGAACCATTTGTCCGTGTTCGACATTTGTCCTATTGCCGAGGTCGGATCCATGGGGCTGGACGAGTAAGAGGTGAATCCGGACAACTTCTTTTATGCGAGATGGATTATGTCAACCCAGCAAGACCGCCGCCTGGAAGAGTACTAGTTTGTTCTCCGAATGCCAAGGAGAAATGGTGTAAAAAATCTCCAAGTTTCAGCTGCTACTATTTATTTTGGCGCCAAATACTAATTTGGTCTTAAAAGTTATTTATGTTTCCATCATGCTTTAGTGTATGTGCGTATGTGTAAGCGTCCGCGTCTGTATTATGTTAAAAAAACTTACCATGCATTTGGTTTTGAAGAACTTGAGCTAGCCAGTTATCATCTTCAACCTCCTCGGCCATAAGGCAAATATGGAGTGCTTCAAAGGCCAATCTTAGCCGAACTAGTGGAAACTAAGAGGCAAACAGAGAAGCCAGACAACCCGTCTGGTTGGCCAAAGACACGAACCGAAGACCAGAGCAAAAGAAAAATGCAGCAAAACGACTAAGGAAGAAAGCACATAGATGCCGACTAGCGGCTCTCGTTAAGGTAAAGGATTTAACAACCCCCAAGTCTGGCTTGGGGACCAAAATCAAACCGCTAGACAAAAATCATACTTAAGTAAATTATTGAGCAAGATTAACAAATTTAATAAAGACGCAAAGGCGGATATAAGAGACCCCGAATTTGGGGTAACAAACTTGATTCAATCCGAACAATAGAGTTTGGTGATCGGGCTAGACAATAATTTATACTAAGATTGAAAAAAGCTAAGCATAAAAACGACATAGCAGAGTAGGGTTTCAGGAGTTGGTCTCGAGACGTTGAGTCTTCGCTTCTTGGATCTGATACGCTCCTCCGGTGTAAATCTTATCGATGATGAACGAACCATCTGAGCTATTTTCAAGTGAATTGCTATACACAATCAGTGGCGGAGACAGGGGTGCTAGCCAGGGCCCGGGCCCAGGCCAACATGCAAATATTTTCACTAGGACACTAAGTATTTCTACTAAAACAGTGTATTCGCTTTGTTTTCCATTGGTCTGGCCCTCCCCAAGCAAGTTTAGCAGCTCTTGGCCCTGTCCATTCAAATTTCCTGGCTCCGCCACTGTACACAATGAAACACTATGATACATTTTATAAAACAAGAAAAAAAACCTAGTGAAACGTCATGTATTACTTTGAAACACAATAAATTTTGCCAACAATCACAAAATGCGGCAATCTCACGACAGCGGTGGACGGTGGATACCCCGTGCATGGTAGAATAACCATCTGGCCAAGAACTCTTCTCTCTGACACCATTTGTCTCCTCAATTCGTGCCAACGTTGATTTATTCCATTCCAGACAGTACAGCAACTGTATAGTAATACAAGTATACTGTATCGGTACGTAGACGTAGAACGGTACACATACAGCAACAAACTGCATGCATTATACGAATATATCTGCATCGATTGATCAGCCCTGGGGCTGGGGGTATTTGGCCTTGTAGTCGTTCCACAGCTGGTCTACGCTCTTCCCCAGGATCTGCACGAAGTAGTCGTCGCTGTATCCGTCCTTGAGCTTGCTGTTCATCTCCGCCACGAACCCGGCCTTGAGGGAGTCGCAGTAGTCCAGGAACTTGGCCGTCACGTCGTACCCCTCGTCCCAACGGTCGCCGCTCCCCTGCGGGCGCCAGTGCGTCGGCGCGAGGTCGGCCTTGAGCCGCACGTAGTGGGCGATCCCCTCGATGAGCCCGCCGTTCGCCCTGCCCTGCCCGTTCCACTGCCACACGTGCGTCGCCTCGTGGTACAGCACGCCCTTCACCTGCGAGCGCGCGCATCAATCTCGTGTTTGAAACTTAAGAAGCTATACATGAAGGTATGTCGCGCCGTGCGGCCTGGGTGCAGAATTCGATTTATTACCTCCTTCTTGACGTCGCCCTCGTCGAAGCCGGCGACATACTGGGCTCGGAGTTGGATAGCGTTCCCGGAGGTCTGGGCCACAGGCTCGATGTTGTCAACCACAGCGAGGGTGACGGAGTCGTAGTCCCTCCGGTCTTCCGGGTTGGGCTGGTTGAAGGTGGTCCAGATGAAGGACGAGGCCTCGGAGAGCACCTGCTTGGCGTAGTCGACGCCAACGTCCTGGTCGAATCTCTGCCCGCCGGCGGAGTCCGGAACCGTGTTCGTCGCGTCGAACGTCACGGCGCCTGCCATGGCGGCCAGGGCCAGGAATAGGAGGAGGGGAGCGGCTGCTGCAATGGCAGTCTTCATCGTGCGTGCCTAGCTAGTGAGCTTCTCTTAAGTGCTTCGGTGAGTGGCAGTGGAGGGCCAAATTTATATAGGCTGGACGACCGCAGTGTGATCAACTCATCAAGTCGTTTGAATTGGTACCACCGGTGCGTACTAGTCCTCGCTTGACGTGTTCTTTCCAACATGGCCAAACTTGCTTTGACTTATCTTTGGACGACTTGCCAATGTGCGGTGTCAATGAACTCGCGAAGCTGCGAGGAAGCTAAATGTTTGATGATGATGGTGTCTGCCGTGTCTTGGTGGTGTTAAATTTTGGTATGAGGCCAGAAGGGCTTCCTTACACTAGGGGGCAGCCGGCGGCAATATTTTTCCAATCTGTCGATGTCTCTGTGCCGTGCTTGACTGCTCAAATTCTTGTCAGTGTAAGTACCTACGTGTCAGGTCTTCCGTTGAACTCGTTTTCTGTGGTTTTTAGTTTTTCTTTTCACGATCGATCAAGTTTACCCTAAATTAAGTAGGGGTTCCAAGCTAAATAAATAGCTGGCTCATGGGACTCAAGGCCCCGCTGTCTCCCTTGCCCTACTCTTTCTCATCGGAGACCAGAACCGAACGGTGCCGGTGGACGTCAGATCGATGATAGATCCATCCGAGGACGAGCCGCCGACATCCACCACGATGCGGTTGCGGCGCCTGGACTGATGCGCCATACGGGGCACCGGAGAATGTGACTCTGCCTTGCCGACATCCGCCGCCGCCTCCCGCGCCCGGTGCCTTGCACGGCGAGCACGTCGTGCCATGGCCGCGGCGGACGAGGCTCATGGTGCGCCCCGATGCTCGGCGCGCCATTGAAGGGGTTGCGAGTCCGCGAGCGCGTTCGGACGCCAGATGGACCGTAAGGCCTCCGGCGAGGCAGCTATGGCCGGCCTAGCGCCGGATCCATGCTCCATTTGGGCGGAAGCAATGGATTCTCGACGGATGGAGTCTGAGCGCAGCCGTTCACGGGCCTCCTCCCGGGCGCGGCGGAGCGCAAGCCGGACGACCATCTCCTCCTCGGGGCCGCGCGGGATGAGATCGGGGTCGACGGATCTGGAGGTGAAGGACTCGGATCCGCTACCCGTCATGCCGAAGAGGATCGGAAGGAGCCGGAGATGAGATTGGGTGGCGGAGGGAAGTAGAGGGGAGGGGAGTGAAGTGGCTAGGGTTTGGTCCGGCGAGTGGATGGGAAGAATTTTTTATGGGGTCGGGTGAGCTAGCATGGGCCGGGTTCGACTTGGCAGGCGTGCCCGGACGTCCCCATATCCACTTCATATTTGGGCTGGGTATGGGGGGCGGGGTTAGCCCGGGCGTTTGAGGGCCGTTTGAGAGGCCCGTCTAGGTCAAAAAATCATGAACAAGTAGTGACCGGGCGGCCTGCCCAGGCGTTTGAGACGGATTTGAAGGGTCCGGTTGTAGATGCTCTTACGGAAGAGTATTTGTGACATGCATCAGGGGCAGTTGACCGCCGGTCTGCGTCAAGATTCAAAACGCCGTTTGTGTATATCACCTACTTCCCCTCATACAGCCCTTTGCAAATATTTGTAAACTGATCATAAATGGAAAGCAATATATATGTTTTTGTGGGATCAGTTTCGAGGGTACACATATTTCGATAAAATAGTCGGTGTGCAACAAGTTTTGTAGTAAAACGGTAGAGTTGTGGAAAAACCATTCACTCTGTTCTTTTTCTTCCTCATTGCCTGTTCTTCAATTACCTTCCTCTTTTCCTAGAACTCTTGTGTTCTAGCAGTAATGGTGTAGGTGAAAAGGGACCGAAGTGTTTCTGTTATCAACCACTCATAGACATCAACAATAGTAACAACAACAACAGAGTCATATCCGAACATTTTGCTGCAGAGCTTAGATGTTGTTGTATGTTTGATCTGCATTGAAGATTCATGTTGGTGCAACTATTGCATATGCTTGCTATGTGTTCAATCTTTTTTTTGTTATTTGTGCTTCTACTAGCTTGTTCACTTTGAAGAACTCACATCATTGGCTTAGTGAATCTTTGTAGTAAGGAAAGTTTTGCTGTCGAATCTTAGAACAAAAATAATAATGAAGGTACATAGATAAATTTACAACATGTTTGTAGTTACCGTAAAAGTGAACTTAGAAAATTTGAACGACCATGTTAGTTACAGACACAAATACTTAATCGGTATATCAGTGTTGAGTTAAGTTACAACGCTTCTATTGGTTTGTTCTCTTCCCGAAAGTCAGATCTTGGACTTATTGAATATTTATACTAAGGAAATTTTGGATGTCAAATGTTATGACGCAAATAAGAATGGATGTTGTAAGTTTATCTATGTAAAAGAGTTTGGGAAATAGAAAGTTGGCCAATTTTAATGAACATGTTAGTTACAGACACAAAAACCTAATCATAAGCCAATGTTGAGTCAAGTTGTAGGGACAACAACTTAAGCTTATGTTATTACATTTTTTTACTTGACTTCTGCGACTTAATAGATACAATTGTTTTTATAGATACAATATATAAGCTTTCAGAGACTTCATTGACTAATATTAGTCTGCAAATTGGAATGTAGGCACTAGTTATAAAACTTACTTAGTTAAGTGAGCAGCAACCTACTATATATTGATTGATGATCTTACCTCTCTGAGAGTCGAGGAGCAACATATGAAATTTTATTTTGTTTTATGTTGTTACTTCAACCTATAATAGTATGTTTTGTGATATGAAATATGAAGCTAAAGAGCAATCCGTTGAATTATATATTTTATTGTATTAGATGCCATATCATATTGGTTGTTAATATTTTATAGTCTGATAATTTAGTTTCAAAGGTTCAAGTATTGATAAACATTTATATCATAAGTATGTACAACTACTGTTATGGTACATTGACTAATTTTATCTTTTAGTCACATACATATGTCTTCTAAGTCAAGTTATTCAGCAAGTGCAACATCAAAATCTAGCGGAATTTAAAATATTATTACACTCAAGGGGATGACCCAAGCGTAAAAAATGAGGATAAAAATGTAACTCTAAATCTAGATTGAAGATAGATCATGTTCATGCTGTTTTTATTGTGTTTACGCATTACAAAAAAACATGCTTTGGAAAATCAAATTTGATGGTTGTTGAAGTTTCCTGAAATAAAAAAGGTACTCCCTCCATCCCATAATATAAGAGCGTTTTTAACACTACACTAGTGTAAAAAACGCTCTTATATTATGGGAGGGAGGGGCTACATCTTAAGTTTAATACATTTCTTGTAAGTGCAACAGTTGCTGGAGATATGCACAAAATTTTTGGTATTCCTTCTAGACCAAGAGACATTGATGGCGTTTATGGGCAGACAACTGCTGCTTCTATTGATTTCTTGAAGGCAAATATAGGTATGGTTGAGAAGGATTCTCACCGTTTGGGGCTAGCAATTTTTTAAGCTAGAGATATAATAGAGCTATCAAATGAAACTGAAAAGGCGATATTTATCATGGGTCATTTGGTAACACTTTCTTCTAAACATGACTACACCATCATTGATTATTGGTAAGTCGTTTGTAAGTCCACTATATAGGAAAATATAACTGGTGTGAATATGCCATAAATTATCTACTTGATGCTATTATAAGGCACAACAACAAATTGAGTCAAATAGTCATGTCATATACTTATATGGCTGTCACTTCTTTCTCCCAGTAAGTTATAACGTGAATGCCAAATACTATAAGAAATGTCGTATGTTCTATACTACTACAAACTATGTATGCATATGTTCTATATTGATAATCAAGTACAAATTGTACCAAGGAAACATAATGAACTGCCTTGGATTGGAGACTACGATAAGTGGCACATAAATCTTATGATCTCCTTGTTGGAAATACGCCCTAGAGGCAATAATAAATTAGTTATTATTATATTTCCTTGTTCATGATAATCGTTTATTATCCATGCTAGAATTGTATTGATAGGAAACTCAGATACATGTGTGGATATATAGACAACACCATGTCCCTAGTAAGCCTCTAGTTGACTAGCTCGTTGATCAATAGATGGTTACCGTTTCCTGACCATGGACATTGGATGTCATTGATAACGGGATCACATCATTAGGAGAATGATGTGATGGACAAAGACCCAATCCTAAGCCTAGCACAAGATCATGTAGTTCGTATGCTAAAGCTTTTCTAATGTCAAGTATCATTTCCTTAGACCATGAGATTGTGCAACTCCCGGATACCGTAGGAGTGCTTTGGGTGTGCCAAACGTCACAACGTAATTGGGTGGCTATAAAGGTACACTACAGGTATCTCCGAAAGTGTCTGTTGGGTTGGCACGAATCGAGACTGGGATTTGTCACTCCGTGTAAACGGAGAGGTATCTCTGGGCCCACTCGGTAGGACATCATCATAATGTGCACAATGTGATCAAGGAGTTGATCACGGGATGATGTGTTACGAAATGAGTAAAGAGACTTGCCGGTAACGAGATTGAACAAGGTATCGGGATACCGACGATCGAATCTCGGGCAAGTATCGTACCGCTAGATAAAGGGAATTGTATACGGGATTGATTAAGTCCTTGACATCGTGGTTCATCCGATGAGATCATCGTGGAACATGTGGGAGCCAACATGGGTATCCAGATCCCGCTGTTGGTTATTAACCGGAGAGTCATCTCGGTCATGTCTGCATGTCTCCCGAACCCGTAGGGTCTACACACTTAAGGTTCGGTGACGCTAGGGTTATAGAGATATTAGTATGCGGTAACCCGAAAGTTGTTCGGAGTCCCGGATGAGATCCCGGACGTCACGAGGAGTTCCGGAATGGTCCGGAGGTAAAGATTTATATATGGGAAGTCTTGTTTTGGTCGCCGGAAAAGTTTCGCGCATTATCGGTATTGTACCGGGAGTGCCGAAAGGGGTCCGGGGGTCCACCAAGGGGGTACACCTGCCCCGGGGGGCCACATGGGCTGTAGGGGTGTGCGCCTTGGTCTATATGGGCCAAGGGCTCCAGCCCCAAGAGGCCCATGCGCCAAGAGATAAGGGAAAGAAAGAGTCCTAAAGGGGGAAGGCACCTCCTAGGTGCCTTGGGGAGGATGGACTCCTCCCTGGCCGCACCCTTCCTTGGAGGAAGGGCCAAGGCTGCGCCCCCCCTCTCCCTTGGCCCTATATATAGTGGGGGAAAGGGAGGGCAGCAACACCTAAGCCCTGGCGCCTCCCTCTCCCTCCCATGACACATCTCCCTCCTCCCGCAGCGCTTGGCGAAGCCCTGTTGGAATCCCGCTACTTCCACCACCACGCCGTCGTGCTGCTGGATCTCCATCAACCTCTCCTCCCCCCTTGCTGGATCAAGAAGGAGGAGATGTCGCTGCTCCGTACGTGTGTTGAACGCGGAGGTGCCGTCCATTCGGCGCTAGGATCATCGGTGATTTGGATCACGACGAGTACGACTCCATCAACCCCGTTCTCTTGAACGCTTCCGCGCGCGATCTACAAGGGTATGTAGATCCACTCCTCCCTTGTTGCTAGATGACTCCATAGATAGATCTTGGTGACACGTAGAATTTTTTTGAATTTATGCTACGTTCCCCAACACTCCTTTGCAAAGAAGAGAAAGAAATAGTGTAACAACATATGATGCATGCATGGTTTGTATCTCATCGTTGAATTAGTTGTCCCGCTTAAAAATGGTATAAAAATTAATATACAATTATCTTGTTCTCCTTGTTTCTAGATTGAAAGAGTAGAACTTGTATGCTATTTGAGGATTATAGTTGATAGGCGACGGGACATTTTTGCTCCCGAAAAGTTTGAAAGACAATGGCTGCATGAAAAACACAATCAATTGGATTGTTCAATGACATTTTGCCAAAAGATTCATTAATCAATACTGGAAGTATAAAAAAATTTGAAGTTGTTTAAAAGAACGTGCAGTTTTTCTCACCTTCAACGAATCCGCAACGTATCTCCAATGGAAAGTTCAATTATCACATAAGAGATACTTACCCACAAATAGTAAATTTTCATTTTTACATTTTAAAAATCCAAAATGCAATTTATTTACCTGACAAATCAATACTATATTTGAAGGTGAGACATTATAGACCTCAAGAATTCAAGCTCGTGCATGCTAAAAGAAACTGCAAATGGAATACCAAAAATGATATAATAAGGCAAGATATTGAATTTATAGAGAAATTCTTCGTTGTTAAATCAAACTTGCATGCGTTGCACTAAGAGAGGCTTGAGTCCATGCTTTCCTTAGAGAGCAAATAAGTCAACAAATATTGGCGAAAAACTTTGTATTATGTATTATACTTGAGTTTTAAATGATTGTTACTACATATTTTATCTTACATTATTTTCTCAGGTAATCAAATTCTGCCAAGCATTTTGAAACAAGTTCTTCTTCTCAGTAATATTCATGCAAGTTCAAAAAGATAATATTTGTTCAAACACTTTTTTGTTCTCTCTATTAATGTAATTATACAGATCAAGGTTCTGCGAGAACCGGAGGAAATGTGGAGGATAACATTGAAATGGAAAGTATGGCGAGGGACAAAAATGGTAAAGTCTTATTTGAAGTAATTACTGCATGATTTTTCAACAATGCCACTATCTTAATTAATAATTGCATTCAGGTTTCAAATGTGGAAAGGACAATTACTACTAAGAATGATCCCATCGATAATCTAGGTATCAAAATTGTTGAACTAGATGATGGCCATTCTGATACATCAAGTGTATCGATTGTGGAACAACTTGCTTACAACTTTTCTTTAGATTTGCACATGAAGGTCAAGCATGATTACAACTAAATTGAAATTACTCGTGCTCATCATGTTGATTTTGCTGATTTCTGTGACCATGAGATTGTCCAGAGACAAGTTAGTTCTGTTTAAGTGAAATATATAATATAATGTATGATACAATGATATCCTACCTGCCAACTAAATTACAAAGTGAATCTCTTGATCAATGCATTTTAGCGACAAAAAAGATGAATTTGGCAAGAAAGTAAACATATTCTTTCTCATTATCTAGATTTGTATTATGTCAATATTACTACTAAATATATTTATTATTACAACTTATGGATAAAACATTATGAACAAAGGCATGTGAAAGTTTATGAAAGTGATATAGAAGAGCAATTAATTGGCACAAAGACTGGATCATGAGGTATACACAGTTCATGTGTCCAAAGTGTACGTCAAATGGATAGCAACAACTATACATGGACCGGTCTAGATCTCACAAGGATTTTCATTGAGCCGGAATTTTCTGTAAGTATTGTTGTTATGATATTTCAGGATTACATCATAAATATCTAATAGCGAATGATAATTATAGTGACAACACCATGCATACATTGACCCTTGCTAAAATTAATGTAACAAAGGTGAAGTCAATACAAAATATTTTTATTGAAAGCAAGATGAAGTATGCCATTACTCCTTCCATAATGGTAATTTCTTAATACATGATGTTTCCATCTAAAAATGTTGTCTTGACTTATCTATCTCTAATGCAGTATCTTTAATTGTGCATAATAATTTTAGTTTGTAATTGTTGTGCCCAGGGGTGGAGCCAGGATTTGAACATGAGGGGGCGAGAAAAATAATGATCGCTCAAGAGACGCGCCACAAGAATATAGTCTGAAAATATGGCACTTATATGAATGTCCTGCCATATATTTCTGTAATGTAAAGAAAAATATACATTTCTATTAGTTCAAATTTTGCTCTACAAGAACCATGGTTGAACATGTTGATTATCCAATCGGATGAAAAATAAATACTCGTATATTGGAGTCGGCGATGCTATTGTGTATGGCTGATAAGGGCCCTCAGAAATAGAGAAGACGTGCAAACATTAAACGAAAGGTGAAATTGGATGTACAATTTGAAATCTTATTGCATCCAATTAGTGAATCGAACCTTTGACTTGTAGCAATAGTACCAATTCACTAAGAAATACTCCTATAATCTCTAATGTGTAATCGATCTGATAACTTATTTTTTGAGCAAAAGAGGGGTTTCCCCTATGATTTCATATATTGACCAAACACGAAGAGAGAACATCATCCAGCTCAGGCGCGGTAAATATCCAAGCAAACAAAGATCCAAAGCGACAGAAAATATTACTCCCATCTAGCAGCCACCGACTCCCAGACTACAAACTAGAAAAGAAAGGTAAAAAACAATCTGATAAATTAGTAGCTTGCGGTTGTATGATGGCGTACCTTGAAGTGGAGGTATGAATGTATGATTCCAAGATTGATCCGTGAAGCAGCTGACCTGCCGCGGATTCGATCGCGGAGTGGTTTTCAATTTTAACGAGAGGGGCAGGCAGAGCCGCGAGGCGGCGGCGAACAAGGATGCACGAAGGCACGAACGAAAGGAAACCGTCAATCTGGACGAACCTACTAAATCTAAACGGCTGCACATTAGGAATTCCTATTTTCGTGGTGCGTACAACTTAGGATTCTGTAGTACTGGGCCTTTGGACTGGAACGTCGGGCCATTAGTATACGCTAGTACCTAAGAAAAATCACAGGGGGGGGGGCAGGCGATGGGGGGTGTCTGACCCCTGCTCGCACCCCCTGTCTCCGCCCCTGGTTGTGCCGATGCATCAGGGTTGCTGAACTTATATGTGGGATATGAAGGATAAAGTAATTAACATTTTGGATCAACAATGTGCAAATGATATTGCATCGTACATGAAAGAAACATATGATGTATGGGGGGGGGCAGGCGATGGGGGGTGTCTGACCCCTGCTCGCACCCCCTGTCTCCGCCCCTGGTTGTGCCGATGCATCAGGGTTGCTGAACTTATATGTGGGATATGAAGGATAAAGTAATTAACATTTTGGATCAACAATGTGCAAATGATATTGCATCGTACATGAAAGAAACATATGATGTATGGGGGGGGGCAGGCGATGGGGGGTGTCTGACCCCTGCTCGCACCCCCTGTCTCCGCCCCTGGTTGTGCCGATGCATCAGGGTTGCTGAACTTATATGTGGGATATGAAGGATAAAGTAATTAACATTTTGGATCAACAATGTGCAAATGATATTGCATCGTACATGAAAGAAACATATGATGTATGGGGGGGGGCAGGCGATGGGGGGTGTCTGACCCCTGCTCGCACCCCCTGTCTCCGCCCCTGGTTGTGCCGATGCATCAGGGTTGCTGAACTTATATGTGGGATATGAAGGATAAAGTAATTAACATTTTGGATCAACAATGTGCAAATGATATTGCATCGTACATGAAAGAAACATATGATGTATGCGTTGATACAATACACAAAGCATTCTTTGACTGCATTGAAATGTATTTTTGTACATGGAGTTGCTTTTGTGACATTGGAGGGTCAAAGAAATTTTGTGAGACAACTGACATGCCATTGCAAAGTTACATTATGTTATTCATGTATATCATAAAGACTGGTTTATTTGTACTAATCATGTGAGATGCAGGGAAGATATCATTTGTTCCTATCAAGTTTTAGTAGTTGAAACTCGGTGAAGTTTTTCAAACCAGTCAAAACATATTCAACAATGGTCTTATTTCAAAGCCCTCATCACAAGAAACACGAATATACAAACGAAATATAAATTGGATTTTTGATTCAACATATATAATATAGTCAAATTTACAAGTCAAAATAAAAAACATGCGAGGTGGGGTGTGTGGGCCATGCAGTCTGTGCCAAAAGCTGCATGCATGGAGTAATTAAGCTCTGAACACATTTGCAAGTTTCTGAATCTTTTGACGCAATCCTGCAGCCAAGAACCTGTGCGTGCTATAAATCCTCTATCCATATATGTGGAGAATTTCTAGGTAATAAATGTAGGCTCAACTCAACCAAAGACAACAACACCATTTTTTAGTGGATATTTTATTTTTATCACATAATTGTAATAATGTTGTCTTTCAATGAACTTCATTTTTGACGGTACATAACATCTTGATACGACATTCATCTTAATCTTGACTGGGTTTTTCACTGTTAGAAAGTTGGTTCGCATGTTAGTGGAGAAAGAAGTTTATGAGAGACAAGGGCCATGTAGACATGCCGGACTAATGAATTGATTTTTCAAAAATAGGTTGTGAATGCAACATGAGAAATGATATTCTACTATTCCGTGCAAGAATCCATCGCCCGCCAACATGAGAAATTTGTGCCATGATTTTTAGCCTATAACAGAAAATGTTTTGTTTCATAGTGTTAAATCATGTTTCATCGGGTCGTTTTTCTAGTTTCTAGCATAAATTTTTGCAATGTACAAGCAACTAAGAGTGCATTTATTTTTAAGTAGATTGTTGATACACAATGAAACATTACGATACATTTTTTAAAAAACTAGGAAAAAATGAAATACCATGTAATCTATCTACACTACCTAACAAAGACATAACATTTTCATTTCGCTCAACCTTCGTCCGCCTCCATTCCATGCCTAGCATGCCAAGAAAACCAAAGGAAAACCGACTCGCTATAACTCACATACGGGTCCATCCTTCCCCTCTATTCCCACTATACACTGGATTTTTTTTGCGGAAAATAGGGAGATTTCATTACTCAAGGCGGCCTTTCAGCCATACACAAATTTACAATTTCGTCTGTGCCCGTACCAAACCAAATGGCAGTACGGGATATACTACGCCCATAGGCTGCGAGGCTATGACTAACTTTATTTTGAGTGCGCCTAATATGCGTAATCAAAATCTCCTGTCGGTCCTCTAACATGAGTAACTGGATGTCTCGCACAAATGTCCTGTATCTTGAGCGGTCCCCAGGACTCGCCTTTAACATCGATACTGCCCGAGCACAGTCCAGTTCAATGACAATGGGTAAGACAGTTCGGTGAAGAGCAAGATCAAGGCCTTCTATACACTGGATTTATTTATTCAAAATTAATCAAGTGTTTGTTTTTTAGATAGAGATAGAGAGGGAGGTTGGTGGAAGAGGAATTATTTAACGGTAAATCGACTAAAAAATACCGCCTAATGTACATGTACATGGCTGTTAAGTATATGTTAAACATGATTGATGTTGAATCTTATGTATACCCTCGTTGCAACACAGGAAAAATCATCTAATTCATTGAAACACGATAAACTTTGCCAATAATCAAAAAGTATGGCACGAATCTCAGGGATCCAAGGCTTTAAACCCTTGGATCTCAGATCCAACAGCTCGTGGTAGCTCGTATCATGGGAGGACCTAAGCTCCCGTATCACCTGATATTTTCTCTGCAACATATACATGAACTCTTCTCTCTGACACCATTTGGCTCCACAGTTCGTTAACAAACACACTGTGCCAACGTTGATTTATTCCATTCAGGCAGTACATCAACTGTATAGTAATACAAGTATGCTATATCAGTACGTACTACGTAGACGTAGACCGGATCAGCCCTGGGGCTGGGGGTACTTGGCCTTGTAGTCGTTCCACAGCTGGTCCACGCTCTTCCCCAGTATCTGCACGAAGTAGTCGTCGCTGTAGCCGTCCTTGAGCTTGCCGTTCATCTCCGCCACGAACCCGGCCTTGAGCGAGTCGCAGTAGTCCAGGAACCTGGCCGTCACGTCGTACCCCTGATCCCACCGGTCGCCGCCCCCCTCCTTCACCCAGTTCGCCGCTACGTACCCGGCCTTGAGCCGCACGTAGTCCGCGATACCCTCGAAGATCCCCGAGTGCGCGCCGTACTCCTGCAGCCCCCACTGCCACACGTGCGCCACCTCGTGGTACAGCACCCCGTCCACCTGCTCCTTGAGGTTGTCGCCGGTAATACCGCCAACGGAGCGGGCGCTGAGCTGGATGGTGCTGCCGCTGGTGGAGGCGATGCCGTCCGTGTCGCGGACGGCGAGGGTCACGGTGTCGCCATCGGCGGGCCTGCGGTCGGAGGGGTCCGGCTGGTTGAAGATGCCCCAGGTGAACGAGGAAGCATCGGAGAGCACTTGCTTGGCGTAGGCGGCGCCGTACTCCCGGTCGAATCGCTGACCGCCGGCCGTGCTCGCCGCCTCGTTCGTCACGTCGAACGTGACCGCGCCGGCCGTGGCTGCGAGGGCCAGGAGGAGGGGAGCGGCTGCTGCCATGGAGATCTTCATCTCGTCTGGGTGCCTTGGTGAGTGGTACGTGGGGGGCGGCCCAATTTATAGGCAGAATAGCTAGCTGATGTAGGAGTAGTTGTTTGGAAGCTGTTGCCGGTAATACGTGTTCGGTGAAACGGCATGGCGCTAGTCAAAGCAGCTCGAAATCTGTTTTTTCCAGGGCCAAGTTTTCTTGATTCGGGAAATTTCTAGCGCGTATGACTTCGAGCACCTTCCCACGCGATGTCTATAAATTTTGAGTTGAAATTTTGTGACACATTATATCTGAACTATCTATATCATATTTTTTGAAATGGCATGACGTGCACGATGTAGATTGGTCACGTGTCCGTCACTTCATTAAGTTCTTTTCCTTTTTCCTGATGAAGGAGATTTTTGCATCCCTGCGATGCATACAATTATTTTTATTAATTAGTATTAAAATAGGATAAAGGACAAAGGCAACCCTGATCAAACCATTCAAAATATGAATAAACACATACACCGAAATTACTTAAATTCTTTTGTAGCAACACCTTCAAGAAGTAAGGAACGTACTCACTCACCAGCGCTACATCCGGTGGTAGACGTTCTGGACAAGGATTTTTATCCTAGTTGCCGAGCCTAGCTAATTAAAATCAAGAGGATAAGGCAGTAAGTTCGACACCACATTCAGCAAATTAACGACACAAGTTCATTGCTGTTGAGCCCGACTAATTATGTTAGAAAAGATTTTTTCACTCCGGATATGGAGTGGTATTCCGGTCAGTATCTTGAACATGGACCATTGGATAGCAGCATCTGACAATACTTCACGTTATGCCGAAAAAAGCACTAGCGGATTGATGGGACAACTTCTCACCTTAGACCACCGCCATGGCCCTTAGAGGCTGCCAATGCCTCAGCTCAAAACTCACCATTGTCACTCCACACCGGCGCGAGTCACACTGAAACATCAACCATACTGCTGGAGCCGCTGCTGCCGGCGCCACGAATGCCATTGTGCCTATGATAGTCATTGCCCTCCCACTAGACCAAAATATATTTTCTGCTGCCAACGAGCACCATAGCGTCGTACGCAACAAATGCCATTGTGCCTATAGATGCACTGCCACTCCCCCCTTTATCTCCTTGTATTGGCAATTGAGGGCAGCCGGCTTCGTCAGAACAACGAGTGCAAGTGGCCTCAATTGCCATTTATAGCCCTCACAAAATTTAGCCATCGACATTCGTACCACATCGACGTATGGTGGTCGTCCCCACCGCCAGTGTTGTCGCCGCGTCCCATGGAGGCCGCCATCACCCCTATGCCTCTCCGATCGCGGCACGTTTGTGACATCCCGACTTAATACGAATGATAGACTATGCATATCAACAAGGAAACCCTTCTTTTTCGATAGCCAATTTAGAAAGAACTTCAAAGTTAAGCGTGCTTGGCTTGGAGCGATTTGAGGATGGGTGACTGACTGGAAATTTGATCTTGGGTGCAGACGAATGAGGACAAAGTACGTAGTAAAGACTAGTATTGGTCTGTGAGGCTAGGCTAGATCCTTCTAGGCGTAATGGACGAGAACCGGTAGATGTGGTCGGGGCGTTAATGCATGTATGACTCTGTCGATGTGGCTAGCAACGCTTACCGTTGTGTCCACGTCACCAACATCATGCTGACCACCGTAGGCGCCATCGTCCCCGCCTCCTTCATCGTATCGTTGGGCGCCAGTTTGTTCACGTACGTAACTACCGATGCGACTCTCCTGATGGTATGGTCGGCAACACTGACTGTCATAGCGGACACCTCTACGTCAACCACTATAGGAACCACCGGTCCGCCTCCTCCGCATGAGTGGAGAGAATAGGCATCAATGGTGGTAATGTTCTAGCCGTTGAACTCTGCATCGTTAATTGTCTCGATAAAACAAGAACTACACGATGATCGATGTGAAGCAGGTCCCGTGCGTCAAGGGATACGACAACATTATGCGTGTTGTGAAAGTCAGAACAGATGCTTCAGAGATCGCATACCTATAGGGTGTTGACTTTGGTCGCTAAGGTCGCAGGGGCATCGACTATGCTGGTGTGTTTCCTTGGGGCTTGTGTGGATGTGGAGCGATGGCTCCAGAAACCATTGTTGGGTGGTAGAGTGTCGTCTCTTTGCACTTAGGTGTGGGGATGTCATTGGCTCGGTTGGTGCGCAGCCTCGGGTCTGATGTGTACATCGTGTAAAACATGTATCAATTTTTGGTCAGGTATCCTTATAAACTAGCCAATTCTGTTCCTCCTAATGAGAAGGCATAGCTCTTGCTTGTTACTCAAAAGAAAACGATATTGGCTCAAAGGCTCTGCATCAAGGAGAGACATTCGGGAAGAGGTAGGCATTGCATCCATGGCGTATTCTCCGGTCCAAAAATTACGGATCAGGTGGGTTGTTCCTAGGGATGAAAATGGAGTGGAAAGTTTCCGCTTTTCCGGAGGAAAAATGGAAACAGAGAGGAAATATGAAAACGGAAACGGAAATTTGCAAAATGGAAATGGAAGTGGAATTTTTTATGCGGAAACAGAAACAAAAACGGAACGGTGTTTTCCGGTGGAACAGACGCGGAAACAGAACTTTCCGTTTCCGTGAATATGGAATTTCCGTTTCTACTATAGGCCCATGGCTGCTTTGTAGCCCAATTACTAAACAACAGACAATGACACAATGAGCAGACTGGATCATTTGAGGACCAACTTTTACTTCCACACACATTCTCAACTAGACACAATACAGAATTGTCATGTACTATTACAATACTATCCTATGTTACCAACACAACCATATTATCATGTAGCCATGTTAAAAATTTCTTAAATTTCTTTGTTTTTGTGTGTATTTCTCTATGATTCAAGGGGGTTTTAAGTTCCAGTCAACACACCGTTCTGTTTTCTTGTCCGCTCTGTATTCGCTCCGTGTCTGTTTCCGGTAGTATTTGTTTCCGTATTCATTTCCGGGGTTTCCGTATTCATTTGCGCTTCTGCAAAAAAATATGAAAACAAATATGGTAGCACCCAGTTCCGTTCGTTTCCGCTCCGTTTTCATCCCTAGTTGTTCCCCCTCTGCATCCATGCAGCGGCACTTAATTAAATGAAGAAACACAAGCGAATGATTACGGACAAAGTGCATTAGTCATAAAAACTGGCCTTATTTTCTTTTGATTCTATGTTTATCCGATCTTTGCCTAAGAGTTTTTTCATGTCAAGATTAATAGTGGCAAGAGCATATCTAGTTGAACCCCTAAAAAATTGAGTCCTTCTAAAGCCTCACTCAAACCTTAACTTCTCAACTTTGAGGTGTTAAATAAAAGTTTTTTAGCTGAACTCCAGAGACTTAACTTTCCAATTCTTCTAAGTTTTGGTTTACATACTCCAGTTCAATTACATACTTGCACATATATTAAATCCAAACATATTAATTAAGGTTCAAAGAATTCACAAACATTGCAATTTCAAAATTGACAAATCTATTTATTCAATTCAAACACACGAAAGGGCCCAACGAAGTAATAATCCAAATAAAGAGCACAATAGAAGAACATTAATCAAGTGTTCTGGACTGCCCACAAGTGCTCAACAAGATCATCTTGGAGCTAGGTATGAACTTCTTGGTTTTTGATACTTTGATGCACTACGAGGAATCTCCGTATCTTATTCTCATTGTGTTCCGGCTTGACAAGACCTCCATTGGAGGTGTAATGAAAGTTCTCTGTCATGTCTGTCTCATCCTCAATGATTATGTTGTGTAAGGTGATGCAACATGTCATTATTTTCCATAGGATATGTGGTTTACAACACTCGACAGGACCATGAATAATGGATAGACGCTTTTGAAGCACACTAAAAGCTCTCTCAACATCATTTCTTGTCGCCTCTTGACGCATTGCAAAGTGGGGTCTCTTGTTGCCTTTAGGATGTTGGATTCTCTTCCCACATGTGGCCCATGGGGAAGAGACACAATCTACAAGTACCCGATCATGTACTGACACCCATTGACAACATAGTTGCAAGGAGGAACATATCTGGCAACAAGCCTTCCGGACAGTGGTAATCCCAAAAGCATATTCAGGTCATTATGAGAGCCAAGCAATCCAATAAATGAATGTCAAATCAATAGATCATTTTTATGCAAGTGTCTCAAGAATGATGGTTGGATCTTTGAAATGGACTTTATACCGACCTATTCACCCCACAAGACAATTCTTCCATATCCAGTGCATGCAATAAATTAATACAAGCACCTTGACCATCCTCGTTCTTCACTCAAACCAAAGAGTCTCTCGGTGTCTTCATCATTAGTTGCCCTCAAGTACTCCAGTCCACAAATCTCAATCATGGCTTGTGTATATCTTTGAATGACCTCTATGATTGTATCTTCTAAAATACGGAAATAATCATCAATGGCAACGGCCGAACACTCATAGGGAAGCACTCAAACAATCGAGACACAGTCCCTCCATCCTTGAAAGAGTGTACTTCTAACTTTGTTGGAGGGTCAAACTATCTTAAAGTTTGTCTGAGTTTGTGCGAAAGTATGTCAATGCTTGTGAAACCAAATAGGTGTATGATGAAAATATATTTTATCATGAATATAACGCTACTAATTTGATGACATAAATTTAATCTATTATTATATAAATACGGTCAAACATAAAAATGTTTGACTTTCCAACAAATTTGGAAGGTCACTCTTTCAAGAAAGGAAGGAGTACTAGTCAATGGGCACATACTTATTTCTCCCGATGGAGTCCTCCCTAGTTTAAATGGATCATGCCGGTGTGCAGGGCGTCAAGCGATATGAAAGTGGCACCCCAAGAGAATCTTTTGCTAAGAACTTCTTTCGGACGCTCAAATTTGAGAGCCGACGGACAATTCTTCTTAATATTTTTTTTTGAAGTGGCCAGTGTAGCTGGTTTTCATTTCATTAGCAGGGAGAAGTTACAGAAATTGATCATGGAATGGAGAGGCAATACATCTTACTTCGGGCCCGAAAGAATCAGGCCATCTTGAAAACTAAGCTAAAACGACGCACATGGAGATATCTCACGTCACTTCCCTAAAGGGCTGCTGGATGCATCGTGCGCCGGCGAGTCATCTTAATATTTTTGAGCAACTAAATTGAATAGGAGTTTGGCTAGGCATGGCTTAACTACTTTAATTCTTCTTTTGCGGAGTTAAACCATTTTAGGAGTTCAGCTACAAATGGTCTAATTCCTTTGGTTTCAGGGGCATGTTTTTGTGTTGGATAACGGTTAAGCAAACCAAAGATTAATTTTGATGGCTGGCATCATTAATTTAGGGACCCCAATAGTCACGGAACATTAGCTTGGAGGGAGCCTCCCATTGAACGTTTTTGTTCGCCAAGGGGGAGGTCCTATGGCGATCATTTCTCCCGTTCGCCAGGGGGAGGGCCATGGCGACCCCCAATTGGCCCAAAGGCACAAAAAATAGTGTTTTTTATAAAAGGTAATGAAAAAATGAAAAAATGGGAAAAATACCAGGAAAGTTGCCATGTTCTTAGTCGTCACCCAAAAACTTGTGTGCAAAAAAGTGGCAGTAATAAAAATGTCACCTCACCTCTCAAACTAAAACTGCAATCCTCTTAAAATAATAAAAAGCCAATCATATTATGAAAATGAAAATAACATCCTATTATAAAAATAAAAATGTCATCCTCTTAAAATAAAACTGCCCTATAACAAGTAAAAAAAGAGATTATTAGAAGAATTAAAGAAAAGCTTCAAAAATGCTAAAGTTATATTGAAATCTTAGTTCTACCACGAATGTTCATAAAAGCCCCACTAGCCCATTGGCCAAAAGCCCAGTTCTCGCGCAAAGAGATTCTGCGTTGGTTACACATTTTTTAAAGAACTAGAACAATGTCCGTGTGTTACAACGGGATATAAATATTCTAGACATTAGTCGTTAGCTTGTGATTTACCTGCCCATAATATATGACTTGTGTAAATAAATGTTCATCAAATTTTGTCCGTTAATTACCTTATATTTTGATTAGAAGTGATTTATCTGTCCATAGTATACGATTGTATAAATAAATGTTCATCCAATTCTGCCTTGATTTACCTTATATTTTGATCACAATTTGGTAAGTAAATTAAAATGAAATTGATACAGAAACTAAGTAAATTAAGATGATTGATTATTACACGGTAAAGTTAGACAAAGAGGTGATGGAAAGAAAGATGAAACGAGAACTTTACGTTATTTTTAAGTTGTATAGTAGAGAAAAGAGAAAATGAGGGAAAACAAAAAATTAGCGTATGCTGGGAATCGGCAGACAGTGAACGCCTCCGGCCATCCCACATGGCATTGCCGCGCGTTGAGATCCATGCAATGGTGATTTTTTTTTTTTGTGAATCGATCCATGCAACGGTGATGGGGCCGTTCACTGGGGTTGGTCTCCCAGGAAACGTCAGTCAAATAACGTTTTTGATAATTTTGACATACAAAATGCTTACCTAACTTATATACAGACAAAACATTTCTTTCTCGAGAAAATTCCTTATTTAACATTGTCTTAAAATCTGGTTTCTTATTTGACACTGAAAAAGTTTTTTTTCCCTATTTGACACTAGTCCTAAATTTTAATCCCTATACGACACTTTCGTCCATTTTGAGCCTAAATGACACATGAAAAGACGATTTTGCATATGTGTGCGCGCATGTGTACTGTTGCGTGTGTGGGTGCACGCGCACATGTGTGCTGCTGCTGCATGTGTGTGCATGTGTGCTGCTGCGTGTGTATGTGCGCGCGCGTGTGTGTGCTGTTGCGTGCCTATGTGCTGCATGCGTGTGTGCTGCTGCTGCGTGTGTACGTGCGCGCGTGTGTATGTGTGCTGTTGCGTGCCTATGCGCTGCCTGCATGTGTGCTGCTGCTGCGTGTGTGTATGTGTGTGTGTGCTGCGTGCGTGTGTGTTGCTGCGTGTGTGCGTGCGCGTGCATGTGTGTTGCTACGTGTGTGTGTGTGCATGTGCGCGTGCGTGTTGTTGCGCGTGTGTGCACGTACATGTGTGTTGGTGCATGTGTATGTGTTGCTGCGTGTGTGCTTCTGCCCTCGCACTGGTGCTGCATGTGTGTGCTATTGCCCCCCACAGACATACCACATGAAGAGCAAAAAAGTCTTTTTAGGTGTCATTTAGGCTTAAAATGAACGGAAATGTTATATAGAGAATAAAATTTAAAACTTGTATCAAATAGAAGAGAATTTTTTTTCAATGCCAAATAAGAAAACAGATTTTAAGATAATGTCAAATAAGGAATTTTCTCTTCTTTCTCGAATTTTGCCAGTAGTATAACTTTCGCCACGTCGTCTGAACGGCCCGCGGGAACAGTGAGCTGCAGATCATTTCCTCTCCTGATCGCGAACACGGTCCCATGCCGTGCGTGTCTGGTTGTTCAAATACTCGTCAACACGTACGTGTTCAACGGAAGAGACTTTGCAGAAGAACTGTCTTCGGCCGTGGACTTGACTAATCAATGCTAAGTGCTAAAGGAAGCAATCAAATTGGACTTAGACTTCGAGAGTGCACTGCAAGCTTTGCTGTACGTGGTACTTCTATTAGAAAGGCTTTTGTTCGACTTTATATATAAAGCAGAGTTTTACAAGACAATCAAGTTTCGGTGTCAATAAAATACACACCACATAAAAAGTATATAGATTAAAGGTATTACACAAATAGACTCCACTGAGGGAATCAGCTCAGCAAGCCCTAAGAAAATAAACAAAGGCACATGCCACGAGGAGAGTCTAGAGAGCTAGCCGTGGTCCGGCAGCATCGGAGGGACGGGTGGCGCCAAGTAGAGAGCCAAGGATATGCGACCTGCAGTGAGAGAGTCAATAGCGCCGCACTTTGGTCCGCGGCTAAGCGGCTTCCACAACTGTAAATAATCATAAAGAGCTTCTGCAAAAAAAAACCCATAAAGAAAATAACCATAAAGAGCTAGTCTGGGTTCGTGGCACTTTCAGACTATCCACAGTGGGGGTAACATAGGTGGTAACATCACACTTATCTAAGCAAAATAGAAGATGTGACATGTAATTAATGAAGATAGAGAGACATGTGGTAACATAACTAGTTACTGTACATCACACATATCAAAAAAAAAGATGAGTCTACAACATAATAAATAAAGTGATGCATGACACAACACATATGTTACTACCTAGCGTGGAGGTAGTAACATAGACTAGTAACATATGCATGTTACTACTCTAAATTACTCCCCACTATGACTAGTCTTACAAGTGTGAAATGGTCTGAAGCACGTATCCAATTGGTAAATCAATTAAGTCGAGTGAATCTAGACTAATGAATTCCAACTAACTATTATGGTGTCTCCCTCTTTTGACCATGAGAAGAGAAAAAAGAAGAAAAGTTGGTGCCAGTTGGGGGCAGATAAGAGCAATTTCATCATCGTGAACCACTTCTAAATGTCCGGACCGCACTCTAGACATTTTGTGACATTCAATGTCGTGCATCAAATGTCAGCGACACAGTTTAAATGTCTGAAGCTCGCAAGCCGGAATAAAAGATAGGGGAGAGTTTGTGGGTGTCCATTCTTGGCCCACCCAAAAACCTCATCTGGAGTCTCATTTTTCTCACTTCCTCTCTCTTTCCTTACTCTATATTCGCTTCCTCCCAGCTACCACCCCTGTCGGCCGCGCATGCCTTGCCATACCCTCGCCGCTCCACGCAAGCACCAAGATCGCTTTGTCTACGCCATGCTTCCACCCCTGGTCCGTCGCCACCAAGGTACCATCCGCCCGCCCCTGTAGAATTCATCCATGGAGGACACCACACTTGCCAAGTGTTCGGCCAAATCTCGTAGCCAAATTTTTGGACTTCTTTTTCTTACTTTGAAACAATCACGATGGATTTAGACACGAAGTACTTCTACAACAATTTCATGGACTCGTCTTCCACAAATGAGGATGAATATGAGGATGAAACAATGATGATGAAGTCGCTTCTTGCATATGCGGAGCGTGAAGAGGAGCATGTTCTCAACAAAGGTTTACGCACATCCAATAGGACTTTGGCTCAATAAAAGTTTCCGGAAAAGTCACTCAAAATAGCTTCGACGGACACAAGTTCTCGAACCTTTGAAGCTAAATCATCAAACTAAAACCATCGGGAAAATCATGAATTTGCATCTAGATCTTAAACATATAGAGGTAGACTGACGATGGCTTAGTAAAGCCATCATACAGAGCCACAAGAACCGGATGTCCTCTGAAGGTCTAAGGCCCTCTGTCCATTACTTTATCCCAATCACCCAAGCAAGGTGTGCAGTAAAGCGATTATCGCCCAAGCTAGATCCCATGTTATGCTCATATTCTTGAAAAACAAAACTCACTATATTCCTAATCAATGTGTAACTTGATTATTGCCAACCATCATGCTGATTCTGCCAATGAAGGATCTTCCTTCTGAAACACTACATCATCAAGATGTTGTACTTTCAGTCCCATCATCTTCATCAATTCCTCAAGATCAACTTTGTTGCTGCCTCCTAGGCCCACCGAACCAGAGCCACCTCGACAAACCCTAAGTGTGGAGCAGCCGCTAAAAGAACATGTGGTGCCCCCATATTTGGTTCTGGTACTTTTGATTACAATCTCTATGGACTAATGGTTGGCTTGATTTATATTTGAAGGATTTATCCATAGGCTTTTCTTGAAGTCCATGTGTTGGTTTCAAGGAGTTTATGTGATGACCAAGGTGCTATTCAAGGAATTATCGAAAGAATGGTCATATGAGAGGTTGATCAAGACTAACTCAAAGAGTGAATCAAGTTGATCAACACACAAAGCGTACAAGATGTACTGAGAAGGATCAAGTGATCCCATGGTATGGTAAGTGATTGCTTGTATTTGCGTTGGTATTTCCCTGAAGAGCAAAGGATGATGCAACACATCAATAGTAAGTATTTCCCTCAGATATGAAACCAAGGTTATCAATCCAGTAGGAGAACCAAGCAACACTATGTAAACAATACCTGCACACAAATAACAAATACTTGCAACCCAACGCGTAAGAGGGGTTGCCAATCCCTCCTCGGTAATGAGATAGATTAAATTGTATAAGATTGGATAAATAGATCTAACGAGCACACACAAAAGATATATCTGAAAACAATATGATAAAAGGTAGACCCGGGGCCATAGATTTCACCAGTGACTTCTCTCGAGAAAATAGCATACGGTGGGTAAACAAATTACCGTCGGGCAACTGATAGACGAGCAAATAATTACGACGATATCCAAGGCAATGATCTTGTATATAGGCATCACGCCCAAGATTAGTAGACCGACTCCTGCCTACATCTACTACTATTACTCCACACATCGACCACTATCCAACACGCACCTAGTGTATTAAGTTCATGGAGAAACGAAGTAATGCAATAAGAACGATGACATGATGTAGACAAGATCTATTCATGTAGGAATAAACCCCATATTTTTATCCTTAATAGCAACGATACATGCGTGCCTCGCTACCCCTTCTGTCACTGGTTGAGAACACCGCAAGATCAAACCCATCACAAAGCACCTCTTCCCATTGCAAGAAAAATCAATCTAGTTGGCCAAACCAAACTAAAGTTTCAGAGAAGAAATACGAGGCTATAATAATCCTGCATATAAGAGATCAAAGAAGACTCAAATAATATTCATGGATCCCAACAAACACACCGCAAAAATTCATTAAATCAAATAGATCTCCAAGAACATCGATGAGAACATTGTATTGAGAATAAAAAAGAGACAAGAAACCCCCTAGCTACTGCCTATGGACCCGTAGGTCTTTGGCGAACTACTCACGCATCATCGCAGGAGCACCAATGAGGATGATGAACCCCTCTGTGATCGTGTTCCCCTCTGGCAAGGTGCCGGAATAGGGCTCTAGATTGGATCTCATGGTTCCAGAACTCGCGGCAACTGGAATTGTGTTTCGTCGACTGAGGGTGTCCTGGACTAAGGGGTCCTCGGGCGTCCGACCTGTTAGCCATGGGCCGGACTGATGGGTTGTGAAGATACGAAGACCGAAGACTGCACCCGTGTCTGGATGGGGCTCTCCTTGGCGTGGAAGACAAGCTTGGCGACCGGATATGTAGATTCCTTTCTTTGTAACCGACCTTGTGTAACCCTAGATCCTCCTGATGTCTATATAAACCGGAGGACTTAGTCCGGATAGAGATGATACTCATTATCATAGCCATACAAGCTAGACCTCTAGGGTTTAGCCATTACGATCTCGAGGTAGATCAACTCTTGTAATACTCCTATTCATCAATATCAATCAAGCAGGACGTAGGGTATTACCTCCATAGAGAGGGCCCGATCCTGGGTAAACATTGTGTCCCTTGTCTCCTGTTACCATCGACCTTAGACGCACAGTTCGGGACCCCCTATCCGAGATCCGCCCGTTTTGACATCGACATTGGTGCTTTCATTGAGAGTTCCACTGTGCTGTCGCCAAAAGGTTTGATGGCCCCTTCGATCGTCAATAATGACGCTGTCCAACGAGAAACTTTCCTCCCCGGACATATCTTCGTGTTCGGCGGCTTCGCACTGCGGGCCAACTCATTTGGCCATCTGGAGCAGATCGAAAGCTACGCCCCTGGCCATCAGGTCAGCTTTGGGAGCTTGAACTACGTTGCGAACATCCATGGAGACTTGATCTTCGCTGGATTTGAGACTGCGGTAGCCACTCCCGGTCACCCCAATGATCATGACCTAAATCTATCATCTAGCCGCATCTAGGAGATTGCTCCTGTAATAGCTCTGGCCCTAGATCCGGAGCAAGCCGCGCCATCCAAGGACAGGAGGATCAACCCCACTACGGAGGCCACAGATTCCACGGCGTTGGAGCCGCACATAGACTTAACCTCTCACGACGTTTTTGTCAGTGGAGCCCCGGACTCGAGTCCGGTTGTAAGTTCCGAACCACGTGAGCCCGCGGACGCCGAGCTTGATCGTTTGTCGATCTTCGAATTCAGCGCCGCAGACATCTTCTAGCACTCGCCTTTGGGCAATGTGCTAATCTCATTAAAAAACCTGTCCTTGGCGGAGGACTCACGGTCGAACTATACCCGGCTCAAACTGGGGGCTGACGGTGGAGAATTTTGCTTCCCACCCGCCACCCACTTCATAGCCATGGTCGAGGATTTGACCGACGAAACTTGATTACGACTCCGAAGACATCGACGGTATGGACGACGATTTCAGAGAAGAAGAGGCCCAGAACCCGCCGTTCACCGGACACTGGATGACCACTTCCTTGTATGAGGTATACATGGTGGATGCACCAAAGGAGAATAGTGGCGAGGACAGGGAAGGTCCAGCTGAGGATAAACCTTCTGAAATACAGTCCAAGCACCGGCGGCAGCGGCGCCGCTCTAAGTCACGCCGTAGTAAAGACAGCAACACCGGCACATGAGAAGATAATACTCCAGAAGGTGCTGAAGACAACGAAGACCCCGTTGAAACAACTAATGAACAAGATGAACTGGAAGATGGGCAGGCTAGCCCTGGCAAGCAGGCCATGCACGAAGATTCGGAGGATGACAATTACGTTCCGCTCTCCGAGGACGAGGTGAGCCTTGGCACCGAGGATTTCATCGTGCCTGAGGAACCTCTTGAGCAGGAGCGCTTCAAGCGCCAGCTAATCGCCACTGCAAGGAGCCTAAAAAAGAAGCAGCAACAGCTTCAAGCTGACCAAGATCTGCTCAATGATAGATGGACCAAAGTCCTAGCCATCGAAGAACACGACCTTAATGGCCGAGCCAAAAGCTACCTGAAGAGTAGATTGCTACCCCAGGGCGACGACAAGGCGCTCGAGCCCATGCCATTAACGCACAAGGCGTAAGGTCGACCTCAACTTGGTCCGGGTAAAGTGGTAACTCAAGCCGAATACCAGACCGCCCCACCTCGCCGTAAAGGCAGGAACAAAACAGCTCGGGGCTATGCATACGACCGTCAACAGGACTTGGGTAGTAAAGCAGGACACTCAAGAGCGACTTACGGATCGCGAGGACATACCTCGACATGCGACATCGGCCACCTATTCGTACATGACAAACCTAGCCACGCCCGGGCCGAAAACCGCAAGCGGACTCATCGGAGGTACATCATAGTGTGGCCCAACATAGAGGCGCCGCACACCCTCTTTGCTTCACAGACGAAGTAATGGAGCATGAATTCCCAGAAGGGTTCAAACCTATGAATATCGAATCATACGATGGAACAACGGATCCCGCGGTATGGATCGAGGACTTCCTCCTCCATATCCACATGGCCCGTGGAGACGACCTTCATGTCATCAAATACCTACCACTAAAACTCAAAGGACCAGCTTGGTATTGGTTAAACAGTCTGTCGGAAAATTCTATTGGCAGCTGGGAAGACTTAGAGAATGCCTTTCGCGACAACTTCCAAGGAACATATGTCCGGTCACCGGACGCCGATGACTTAAGTCACATTGTCCAGCAGCCCGGAGAGTCAGCCAGGCAGCTCTGGACTAGGTTCTTAGTTAAAAAGAACCAAATAGTCGACTGTCCGGACGCGGAAGCCCTTGCGGCCTTTAAACACAGCGTCTGGGATGAATGGCTTGCACGCCACCTCGGTCAAGAAGGACCTAGATCCATGACGGCCCTTACCGCTCTAATGACCCGCTTTTGTGCGGGACAAGACAACTGGCTCGCTCGCAGAAGCAATAGCGCCAGCGACTCGGGCACTTCCGAAATCCGAGACGGCAATGGAAAGCCACGACGAAGCAAACACAACAGTCACAATGATAATGAAAGATCAAGCGACACAGTGGTCAACGCCGGATTCAGCAATCCCAAGCCCGGTCAACGGAAAAAGCCATTCAAGGCGAATAGAGACGGACCATCCAAACTAGACAGGATACTGGACCGACCCTGCCAGATTCACGACCACCCAAATAAACCAGCTAATCATACCAACAGAAGCTGTTGGGTCCTCAAGCAGGCCGGCAAGCTCAACGCCGAACACAAAGGAAGGGGGCCGCCAGGCAATAGGGATGACAGAGTGGTTCACCAGCCAAATGCCGGAGGCCAGAAGCAATTTCCCCCCGAAGATCGATCCAATCCGGAGCAGAAATAGCAGTTCGGCTTCCGTTGCCCATATCATATACCCGTCAGAACTATACCACGCATACACAATCACGCACTTAAGATACCATGGGCATTGGCGGAAGCATAATACGGACAAGTCGGCAAGCACTCCGGTAACATTTTTATCTACTTTCCTTTTTCTTTCTTCATTATCTCTTAGAAACAGGAGGCGCAAAGGAGAAACATCTAAGACCGACTCCATCGGAGTTCGGACCCACAACTCACCTACGGGGCTACTTCCTTTAAGGATTCCCCTCACCGAGGACTGGTGGCGCAGACGTGCGACAGGAGGTCCAAAATAACTTTTTGTAGACCGCACTGTTTTTCGAGCATGTATCATGCCTTTTTCCTCTGCCTTCTACCCAGGGCATATTAAATAGCCAGGGGCGTGGCCTTTATATATATCAAGTAATCATTGGCATATCGCTCAGGTCCCAGTTCGCATTACCCGAATTAATCATCCACATCTTTCCACAAATGAACGCCCCCTATGGTTGTTTCACAGATATACCCCGGCTTAAACTTGCCAGGGGCTCGGTACGGGAACAAATGAGTTGCCAACAAAGTCTGAACAATTTTTACAGTGTACTTCGGCGTCGCGAGTTTGGCCTTATATGCATCAGCTCTCAATCATGTCTTGGGTCAACAGTTGGGTTGCCCGGCTCCTGTGCTTGCTATCCTACGTTCTGCTCTATCGGCTAGAGTAGTAAAGGGAGAACTACTGCGATTGTGCTTCCGGTTCACCTGGATCAGCACCTCAGTAGAGAAAGCCGAAAACTGACTGTCATGATGCGGCAAGAGCTGGTCAACCACTCGATGACTTATCGGAATCTCTAGCGATTCCTCCGTGTCACACGAAGGACCTTTTTCGGTCAAATATGTACACGCATCATATGAATAAGATGCATACATACCAGGGGCTATGTCGTAGACCCACCATAAAACTCCTATGGCTAAGTGAAAGTGTTAACACCCTATAGTCTGGTTGCCTGGTTCGCCGCATTGACACCTCCTTCACGAACCAAGACGTTGGGTCAAGAGTGATCAAATGCTTATCCGAACACCCCCGTACTTCCTACGAGGGGGCTGAAGCCGACAACTAGAAATTTTCCAGATTATATTAAAACAGCCACACAGGAGGAACACAAACTTTCGAGCAATATATAAAAAAAACAGACTAACTATAAAATTGATTCGTACAATTCTCATACACCTCACTCGAACATTATGTCTTTTGAGCATTGACCCGCTGTCAAGCGGGCGGCCACTAGGACGTCTTCAAAATAATGCTCCGGTTCGTGGCGGTCCTTGCCCTCGGGTGGACTCTTCACCGCAACATCGATGGCCTTGATCTCCCCCCAGAATGTCTTGACTCGGGCAAAGGCCATCCGTGCACCCTCAATCCACACCAACCGCTTCACAGCGTCGATACACGACACCGCATCAACAAGCCGCTGCACCAAGCCGAAGTAACTACTCGGAACAGGTTCAGTTGGCCATAACCGGATTATGACATTCTTCATGGCAGCGCCAGATATCCTATGAAGCTCGGCCCACAGGGACATCTGCTCATTCAGCAATAGGGGGCGCTTCGACGTGCCGAATTGTGACCAGAAAAGCTTCTCTGTTGCATACCCCTCTCGCGCCTAGTAAAACTGCGCCGCATCGGAAGAACTCTTTGGCAAGTCTAAAAACTTGTCTGGAGAACTCCACAATTGGTTAAGCTGAGCATAGTTCGTATCGCCGAACTTAGTCTGTAGCAAAAATGGCTCACCGGCCGCAATCTCCCTAGCTTGCCGGATCTCCTCACGGGTGGCTCTGGATTCAGACCGCGCTTCTCTCGCTCTTGTAAGGCCTTGTCAATTTCAGCCGTTTTTGCTTCATTCTCCTTCTCAAGGAATTCACAGCGGCTAGCAGTATTTTTTAGTTCAAGCGCCATCGTGATATCTTCTCATCGTCTTGACGCCGAGCAACTCTTTGGCTTTTAAATCAGCCGACGCCTTTTCGGCAGCCGCATTACTACACCGGGCCTGCTCCGCTCGAAGAATTTCAATGGCGGCCGCACCATCTGCAGCCATGCATGTTACAGTATATAACTTTCAGCGTCATGCTTATATCACAAAAATGCATGTGAAGGGACTGCCCCGGATACATACCTTGCGATTCGTCCAGGCGCATGTTGATTAATGCAATGTCATCCCCGGCCACATCAAGCTTCCGTTGCAGCTCGGCAATATCCGTAGTCTGGGAAGTAGCCAGGGGAGAAGCAGCCTGTGTTCAAGATAATCAGATTAGTCCTTGAATATTTCTTCTAGATCCTCCGTTCGCCTCCCATGGGAAGCCAACCCGAGTCTCAGGGGCTACTACCTATACACAGGTGTATTTTGCGAATAAAACACAATTGCACATATTACAGTACAAACCTCGAAGCCTCTTAGTAGGCTCGCAAAGGCCTCATTCAATCCGCTCTTCGCGGACAAGACCTTTTCAACCACCGTGCCCATCAAGGTACGATGTTCCTCTGAGACGGACGCCTGCCGCAGCATGTTCCTCAAGATATCCGGCGCCTCTGGGTCTCCGGAGGCTGCCGTAGGAGTATGACCACCCTTTGAACGGATCAGTTTATTTGTATCCAGCTAGATACTGGACTGTTCGGGGCCTTCATTGTTGTTCCCCGGACCCTGGGCCACCGAAGTATCACCTTCGGGGTAATGTCTTCATCATCCCTTGCACCACTTGTTGGTCGGGGGAGACCCTCCGCGACGACACCTCGAAGTCGTCTGCCCCATTGGACGGAGAGGCCGGTGGGGGCGTTTCGCTTTCCATCATCTCTGGGAGAAGGTTCCCCGAGGAAGAGGATTGTTGAAGAAGACTGCGTGCTGAGCTGCAAAATATATATTCCAGGCATTATAAGAAAGGGACGTGACATGTTTAAAACAACCTTGTTCACTTACGATTTGGCCTGAGGCTTGTCCTCGTCATGAGACTGCGCTTCGACGTCCTCCAAGCCCGAGCCACACACCGGAGGCATCTTGCCTCGCTTAGGAGCCTGCCTCTCCCAATCTTCGGAGGCGGCCCTTTTCTTCCTAGCAGGGAAGGAGACTGTTGCTCCCCCTTCACTTTTGTCTTCGAATGAGGGGATTTTGATTCCTCCGGACACAAAGTCCGGTATACCCTTGGGATAGGGGTCATCTTTGGTCCTCTCACTCTCCGCCTCGCCCTCCTTCATAGGCATCTGGTATGGTGCCAGGTTCAGCATCCTTGTTAGAACAGGATTTGTTGGGCCCTCGGGCAGAGGAGCCGGACACATAATCAGTTCCGCCTTCTTTACCTAGCCCTGGTAGAAGATAGCTTGCTCAGTACCATATTACGGTATGCATAATTACAAATTGCTCGGGAGCCATGTGCTTACCGGGGTATCCAGACGGTTGTAGTTAAGGCTAGCGTCCTCAGTAGTGTCCGGACAATGCTTCCGCTTCCCGAAAAATAACTTCCACATCCCTTCGTGTGTGGTACCGTAGAAGTGTTGGAGGGTTCATGGTCCTTCTGGATTGAGCTCCCACATGCGGCGAGACCTGCGCTGGCATGGCAGGATTCGGAGAACTAACACCACTTGAATGACATTGACAAGATCGATGTCTCTCTAGAGGAGGGTTCGGATACGACTCTGTAAAGTCTGCACTTCGTCAACTGATCCCCAGTCCAGTCCCTTGTTGACCCATGATGCAAGCTGTAATGGTGGGCCAGGACGGAATGCGGGTACAGCTACCCACTTGGTGCTGCAAGGCTCCGTAACGTAAAACCACTCCCGCTGCTAGTGATTAGAGGTTTCGGTAAAGGAACCTTTTGGCCAAGGAGTGCCGGTGAGTTGGATGATCATAGCACCGCCGCACTCCACCTGTCCCCCGTCGACTACCTTTGGCTTTACACTGAAGGTCTTGAGCCATAAGCCGAAGTGTGGGGGGATTCGGAGGAAGGCCTCGCATGTAATGATAAACGCCAAGATGTGGATGATAGAGTCCGGGGCTACATCATGAAAATCTAGTCCGTAATAAAACATTAGCCCTCGGACGAAGGGGTGAAGAGAGAACCCTAGCCCCTGGAGGAAGTGGGAGATGAATACGACCCTCTCGCCAGATCTGGGGGTCGGAATAACCTGTCCTTGAGCAGGAAGCCTATGGTGGACCTCCGCAGTCAAATATCTGGCCACCCAAAGCTTTGCGATATCCTCCTCTGTAACGGAGGAAGCCACCCATCGGCCTTGAGAGCTGGATCCGGACATGATGGGGAGGCTTGAAACAATGAAGTCGAACCTTGGGTGCTGGAACTCGAGGTCGGGAAGGCTGAGGAGGGGTTTGGCATAAAAGGATGGTCCTTGGTTCCTTTATAAAGGCCGAGGGTATTGAATGCCTCCTCCTAAGCCTAAGAACCTGCCTATTTCTTAGGAATCTTTCCTGCAGGACGGTTGGGCTACTCACGCTCGTATTGATGAAAATCCCATAATTAGGGGACACGATCTCTACTTCGACGAGACGTGTCAATAAAAACCACGCCCTGAAACGTGGAACAGCGGGATGGGAAACGGTTTGAAATAATAACCGAGAAGCATGACGTCACATTACTAAAGTTGTCGGCAGATTGGATTTGTGGAATACTATACTATCTACGGATGTGTGTTATAGGTCCAGACACGATCAGTTCATCCGGAGACTATTTTGGAGTTCGGAAGGAGGAACCCGCCTTGCAATGCCGAAGACAGCACTACGCGCCGGATACCTTGTCATTGAAGCCAGGTTCAGGGGCTACTGAGGGAGTCCTGGACTAAGGGGTCCTCAGGTGTCTGGCCTGTTAGCCATGGGCCGAACTGGTGTGCTGTGAAGATACAAAGACCGAAGACTGCACCCGTGTCCGGATGGGACTCTCCTTGGCATGGAAGACAAGCTTGGCGACCGGATATGTAGATTCCTTTCTTTGTAACCGACCTTGTGTGACCCTAGATCCTCCCGGTGTCTATATAAACCGGAGGACTTAGTCCGGATAGAGAGGATACTCATTATCATAGCCATACAAGCTAGACCTCTAAGGATTAGCCAGTACGATCTCGAGGTAGATCAACTCTTGTAATACTCCTATTCATCAATATCAATCAAGCAGCACGTAGGGTATTACCTCCATAGAGAGGCCCCGAACTTGGGTGAACATCGTGTTCCTTGTATCGTGTTACCATCGACCTTAGATGCACAGTTCGGGACCCCCTACTCGAGATTCGCCGGTTTTGACACCGACATCGACTCCCCTAGGGTTTCTATAATATTTGCGTATTTACAGAGCTGAGAGGAGGTGGAAAGGACCTCCATGGGCCCCACCACCCATCAGGGCGCTCCAGGGGCCTTTGGCGCGCCCAGGTCGTGGAGAGCCCCACAAGCCTCCCATCTGGTACTTCCTTGGCTCCCAAGGTGTCTTCTGGGCAAAAAAAATTCTCCAAAAAGTTTCGTGACATTTGGACTTCGTTTGGTATTGATATTCTATGAAGTAAAAAACAAGCAAAAAAAGCAACTGACACTAGACACTATGTCAATAGATTAGTCGCAAAAAGATATAAAGTTGCTATAAAATGAATGTAAAACATCCAAGAATAATAATATAACAACATGGAACAATCAAAAATTATATATACGTTGGAGACGTATCAACATCCGCAAGCTTAATTCCTGCTCGTACTTGAGTAGGTAAATGATAAAAACAGAATTTTTGATGTGGAGTGCTGCCTAACATGTTCATCACATATTCTTTTCTTTTGTAGCGTGGACATTTGGACTTTTAGATGATTCAAAGTAATAGTCTATATTTGACATGAAGACTTCAATACTCAAGCATATCAACAAGCATCCATGTCTTTCGAAATATCAATACTAAAGAAAGTTATCCCTAGCCCATCATGCTCAATCATTGATCCATTCATGAAACACACTCGAATATTAGCTACATACATTGCACAATATGATCATAGTGCTCCCTAGTTGGTGCTTTATAAGAGAAGATGGAGACTCAAATAAAAAATAAAAATTGCATAAAGTAAATAGATAGGCACTTCATAGAGGGAAGCAGAGATTTGTAGAGGTGCCATAGCTCAAAGCTTAAATTGAGAGATAAAAATATTTTGAGAGGCATGCTTTTCCCGTCAATGAAAATGGCCGAGTAGTTTCCAATACTTTCCATGCTAGATACATCATAGGCAGTTCCCAAACATAAAATAAAGTTTATTCCTTTTTCCACCATTCTTTCATAATCCATGGCTAGCCGTATCCACGAGTGCCTTCCATACGAACACTTTCCAAGGAATTTATTATTTGACAACATAAAGTAAATTTCTTTTTCATTTCGGGACTAGGCATCCCTATTACCGCCACACTCTCCTGCATTGACAAGTGAATAAACACTCATCTTTAGAATATATAACACATCTAGCATGGGAAAATATTGGCCAACCCTGCCGCTTCATGAGCGGTACGACACACAAAAAGGAAACTCATTTTGAAAATTAGAGTTGGCACATACAAATTTACTTGGAACTGCACGTAAATACCGCATATAGGTAGGTATGGTGTACTCATATGGCACAACTTGGTTTAAGGATTTTGGATGCACAAGTAGTATTCCCACTTAGTGCAAGGAAAGGCTAGCAAAATACTAAGAAGCAACCAACCAAGAAACAAAAATTCTCATAAACGAGCATTAAACATAACTAACACCGAATAATGCACCACAAGTAGGATGTAATTTCATTGCATAACTATTGACTTCCTTGCTTGCATAGGGAATCACAAACCTTAAAACCAATATTCTTAGTTTCTTACTAAAGCATAATTACTCACCAACATGACTCACATATCACTATCATCATATATCAAAACTATTACAAAGAATCAAGTTTATAATGTCCAATGATTTTCATGATTTTTTTATTATATCCCCCGTGAATATCTATCACTTTGGGACTAATTTCATATATTACCGTTGCTTATGTCAAGCTCTCAAAAAAATAAGTGAAGAACATGAGCATGAATAATTTTTCATCATCTCTCAAAATAATATAAGTGAAGCATGAGAGAATTTCTTCAAAAAATACTAACTCTCAAATTAATCTAAGTGAAGCTTGAGAGTATTTGTTCAAAAATTAAAGCACCACCGTGCTCAAAAAGATATAAGTGAAGCACTAGAGAAATTCCATAGCTCAACAAATTTAAGTGAAGCACATAGAACAATTCTAACAAATCATAGCATCAATATGGCTTTCTCAAATAGGTGTGTCCAACAAGGATGATTGTGACAAACTAAAAAGCAAAATAGAGAAAGACTCATATAATACAAGGCGCTCCAACCAAAACTCATGATATGTGACAAATAAAAATATAGCTCCAAGTAAAATTACCGATGGTCGTTAGAAGAAAGAGGGGATGCCTTCCGGGGCAGCCCCAAGCTTAGTTGCTTGGTTCTCATTGAATATTACCTTGGGGTGCCATGGGCATCCCCAAGCTTAGGCTATTTTCACTCCGAATTCCCTCATCCATCGTGATCTCACCCAAAACTTGAAAACTTCAATCACACAAAACCCAACAGAACCTTCGTGAGATCCGTTAGTATAAGAAAGCAAATAACCACTTTAAGTACTATTGCAAACCCATTCATATTTTATTATTGCATTATACTAATGTATTCTGACTTTACCACGGCTTATATCCCCCAATACAATCCATAGATTCATCAAAATAAGCACACAATGCAATGAAATTAGAATATGTCAAAAACAGAACAGTCTGTAGTAATGTGGACTTTGACCATACTTCTGTAACTCCAAAAATTCTGAAAAATTACGACAACGTAGGCAATTTGTATATCAATCGTGTGTAAAAAAATAGAAATTTATCATGCTTCTGTGATTATTAACAATTCTACTACTGGGCGCAAAAGTTTCTGTTTTTCAACAAGATCAAATCAACTATCACCCAACATGATCCTAAAGGCTTTACTTGGGACAAACACTAACTAAAACATAAAAACACAATCATAACAGTAGCATAATTGTTTGAACACACAAAAATCGAAAGAAAACGAGAAAAAAATTATTCATTGGTTTGCCTCCCAACAAGAGCTATCGTTTTATGCCCCTAGGTAGGCTTTGATAATTTTAATGATGCTCGCACGGAAGACAAGAATTGAAGCACAAAGAGAGCACCATATAGCACGTGAAAATCATATTTAAGTATAGAATACTTCCTATGCATAGGCATTTTATAAGCAAACAAAATATCAAAACAAACAAAAACTAGCACATGCAAGGAAGAAGAATAAAACATAGTCAATCTCAACATGGAAATAGGTAATTTAGTAACATGAAAATTTATACAACCATATTTCCCTCTCTCATAATAATTACATGTGGGATCATATTCAAATTCAACAATATATCTATCACATAACATATTCTCTACATGATCCATATGCATGCAAAGTTGACACTCTTCCAAAACAGTGGGATTATCATCAAATAAAGTCATGACCTCTCCAAGCCCACTTTTATAAAAAAAATTGTAAGATAGAACACACTCCAAATATGTGGGATTATTTGTACCTAGAGTTGACACTCTTCCGAACGCACTTTCAATATTATTGTAAACATATTCATCATGAGGCTTAAAAAAACTATCAAGATCATAAGAATCATTATCACCCCAATCATGATCATTGCAATAAGTAGAGGACATAACAAAGCAAGCATCCCCAAGCTTGGGGTTTTGCATATCACTGTAACAATTGACATTAATAGAATTTATAATAATATCATTGTAATCATTCTTTTCATTCAAGAAATATCGTGAATCACCTTATAAATTTCTTCTTTTAACACTTCATCACGATTTTCAAATTCATGAATTTCAAGCAAAACTTCATAAAGATAATCTAGTGCACTCGACTCACTAGCAATTGGTTCATCATAATTGTATCTTTTGAAAAGATTAGCAAGCGGATGAGGATCCATATCAATAGATTTTTAGCAAGTGAAGATGCAAGAAAATAGAAGACACATGGAAACACAAGCAAAGATAGCAAACAAAAAAGAAGGCAAGTATTTCCGGACGGAGGGAGTATTATACATGCATGCCTCGCACCGCTTCTGTCACTAGGTGAGAACACCGCAAAATCGAACCCATCACAAAGCACCTCTTCCCATTGCAAGAAAAATCAATCTAGTAGGCCAAACCAAACCAAAGTTTCGGAGAAGAAATACGAGGCTATAATAATCATGCATATAAGAGATCAAAGAAGACTCAAAAAATATTCATGGATAGAACTGATCATAAACTCGCAATTCATCGGATACCAACAAACACACCGCAAAAATCATTACATCAAATAGATCTCCAAGAACATCGAGGAGAATATTGTATTGAGAATCAAAAAGAGAGAAGAAGCGATCTAGATACTGCCTACGGACCCGCAGGTCTTTGATGAACTACTCACGCATCATCGGAGGAGCACCAATGAGGATGATGAACCCCTCTAAGATCATGTTCCCCTTCGGCAAGGTTCCAAAATAGGGCTCTAGATTGGATCTCGTGGTTCTGGAACTTGCGGCGGCTAGAATTGTGTTTCGTCGACTCCGCTAGGGCTTCTAGAACATTTGGGTATTTGTAGAGCTGAGAGGTGGTGGAAAGGACCTCCGTGGGCCCCACCACCCATCAGGGCGCACCAAGGGCCTCTGGCGCGCCCAGGTGGGAGGTGGGCCCTACGGTCCCTCCCTCTGGTACTTCCTTGGCTCCCAAGTTGTCTTCTAGGTAGAAAAAAATCTTCAAAAAAATTCGTGGCATTTGGACTTTTGTTTGGTACTGATATTCTGCGAAGTAAAAAACAAGCAAAAAAATAACAGCTGGTACTAGGCACTATGTCAATAGGTTAGTCCCAAAAAATGATATAAAGTTGCTATAAAATGAATGTTAAACATCCAAGAATGATTATATAACAACATGGAACAATCACATGAAATACTTATCTCTACTTTGCTAGATCACCAAAAAAATTATAATATAACAGCATGGAACAATCCAAGAAGGCAAATAAAAAGGCAAATAGTTTTGTGTTTTTGCAAAAACGTTTTAGTAGTGGGGGAGATGAAAACGAGAGGCAAATGGCAAATAAAGTAAATTGCAAGGAGATGAGATTTGTGATTGGTTACCTAATAGATGTTGATGATGTCTCCCCGGCAACGGCGCCGTAAATTGGCAAGTTGACGAGAGACTACCTTGACTTGATCCTCCCGAGTAACAGCGCTAATGTCTACTACACAACTTTATTCTTGTAGATACATGTTGGGCCTCCAAGCGCAAAGTTTTGTAAGATAGTAGCAATTTTCCCTCAAGTGGATGACTTAAGTTTTATCAATCTGTGGGAGGCGTAGGATGAAGATGGTCTCTCTCAAACAACCCTGCAACCAAATAATAAAAAGTCTCTTGCGTCCCCAACACACCTAATACAATGGCAAATTGTATAGGTGCACTAGTTCGATGAAGAGATGGTGATAAAAGCGTAATATTGATGGTAGAAATATATTTTTATAATCTGAATAAATAAAAACAGCAAGGTAGCAAATAGTAAACGGGCACAAAAATGGTACTGCAATGCTTGAAAATAAGGCCTAGGGTCCGTACTTTAGCTAGTGCAATCTCTCAACAATACTAATATAATTGGATCATACAACCATCCCTCAACGTGCGATGAAGAATCACTTCAAAGTTCCTATCTAGCGGAGAACATACAAAGAAATCGTTTGTAGGGTACGAAACCACCTCGAAGCTATTCTTTCCGATCGATCTATCAAAGAGTTTGTACTAAAATAACACAAAATAATTTTAGATTCATAATACTCAATCCAACACAAAGAACCTCAAAGAGTGCCCCAAGATTTCTATCAGAGAAACAAAAGACGAGAACGTGCATCAACCCCTATGCATAGATTACCCCAATGTCACGGCGGGAATCCACGAGTTGAATGTCAAAACATATATCAACCGAATCAATATGATACCCCATTGTCACCACGAGTATTCATATGCAATACATATATCAAGTGCTCTCAAACCCATAAAAGTATTCAATCCGATAACAACGAAATCTCAAAAGGAAGAACTAATTCATCACAACAAGATAGAGAGGGGAAAACACCATATGATTCGACTATATTAACAAAGCCTGTGATACATCAAGATTGTGACATCTCAGGAACACGAGAGATTAAACACATAGCTACTGGTACAAACCCTCAGCCCGGAGGGTGGACTACTCCCTCCTCATCGTGGTGGCTGCCAGGATGATGAAGATGGCCACCGGAGATGATTCCCCGCTCCGGCAGAGCGCCGGAACGGGGTTTAGATTGGTTTTCGGTGGCTACAGAGCCTTGCAGCAGTGGAACTTCTAATCTAGGTTAACCCCGAGGGTTTTTGGAATTTTGGGGAATGTATAGGGTAAAGAGGGGGTGCGGGGGGCCACCAAGGTGGGCACAACCCACCTAGGTGTGCCTAGGCCCCCAGGCGCGCCCTGGTGTGTTGTGCCCCCCTTGAGGCACCCCCAGGTGCTGCTCTGGCCCATCGGGAGTCTTTTGGTCCATAAAAAATCCACAAAAAGTTTTGCGGTGTTTGGACTCCGTTTGATATTGATTGGACTGCTGGCACATCTATGGTTGAGCTGGTTACTCAGGCAAGGAGAGATTTTGCAAGGCCTTTCTTTTATGAAGTGGTATTCATTGCTTGCTGGCATATTTGGCTAGTCAGAAATGCCAAAGTGTTCAGACATGAGAGGGCCAGTTTCAATAAATGGAGGTTTGCTTTTCGGCAGGATATTTGTCTCATGCAGCACAGGATCAGAGCTGCTTACAAGGATGATCTACTCAAATGGATCTCTTACCTCCCACCCTAAGCTAGTTTGGTAGGGCTTTCTCTTTTCTTTTTGTTCCTTGTAACCTGGTTACTCCTTGTAATCAACTTGTTGTACCTATTATATTCTCAATAAAGTTTTGATCTGCTGTGGGGGTTTTACCCCACAGTTCACAGTCAAAAAAAAACAAGCAAAAAACAACAACTGGCACTGGATCAATAGGTTAGTCCCAAAAAATGATATAAAGTTGCTATAAAATGATGGTAAAACATCCAAGAATGATAACATTACAACATGAATACTTCATAAATTATAGATGTGTTGGAGACGTATCAGGCGCCAGAAATTCTTCCTAATTGCTTGTATCTGCATTGGTATTTCCCCGAAGAGGATAGGATGATGCAGTACAAAAATGGTAAGTATTTCCCTCAGTTATGAAACCAAGGTTATCAATCCAGTAGGAGAACCAAGCAACACTATGTAAACAACACCTGCACACAAATAATAAATTCTTGCAACCCAACGCTTAAGAGGGTTGTCAAACCCTCCTCGGTATTGAGATAGATTAAACTGTATGAGATCGGATAAATAGATCTAGAAAAAACCAAAATAAAATAAATAAAGAAAAAGTGCAGCAAGGTGCTACTTCTTGAGCTTGCGTTGATTTTTCCCTTGAAGAGGAAAGGGTGATGCAGCAAAGTAGAGATAAGTATTTTATGTGATTGTTCCGTGCTGTTATATTATCATTTTGGATGTTTTACATTCATTTTATAGCAACTTTATATCATTTTTTGGGACTAACCTATTGACATAGTGCCCAGTTCCAGTTGCTATTTTTTGCTTGTCTTTTTACTTTCTAGAATATCCATACCAAACGGAGTCCAAATGCAGCAAAGATTTTTGGAGATTTTTTTCTACCCAAAAGACAACTTTAGAGCCAAGGAAATGCACGAGGGAAGGCTTGTGGGGCCCACAACCTACCTAGGCGCCAGAGGCCCGGCACATCCTGATGGCTGGTGGGGTCCATGGAGGTCCTTTCCACCGCCTCTTAGCTCTATAAATGCCCAAATATTCCAGAAACCATAGGGGAGCCGATGAAACACACTTCCAGCTGCCGCAAGTTTCAGAAACACTTGATCCAATCTAGAGCCCTTTTCCGACACCTTGACGGAGGGGAACCCAATCACGGAGGGGTTCATCATCCTCATTGGGTGCTCCTCCGATGGTGCATGAGTAGTTTACCATAGACCTATGGGTCCGTAGGCGGTAGCTAGATGGCTTCTTCTCTCTTTTTGATTCTCAATACAATGTTCTCCTCGATGTTCTTGGAGATCTATTCGATGTAATGACTTTTTGCGGTGTGTTTCTTGGGATCTGATGAATTGCGAGTTTATGACCAGCTCTATTTAGGAATATTATTTGAGTCTTCTTTGATCTCTTATATGCACGATTACTATAGCATCGTATTTCTTCTCCGAAAATTTGGTTTGGTTTGGCTAACTAGATCGATTTTTCTTGTAATGGGAAGAGGTGCTTTGTGATGGATTCAATCTTGCGGTGTTCTCACTCAGTGACAGAAGGGGTAGCGAGGCACACATGTATCGTTGCTATGAAGGATAAAAAGATGGGGTCTAATTCCTACATGAATAGATCTTGTCAACATCATGTAATCGTTCTTATTGCATTACTCTGTTTCTCTATGAAATAATACACTAGATGCATGCTGGATAGCGGTCGATGTGTGGAGTAATAGTAGTAGATGTAGAATCCTTTCAGTCTACTAATCTTGGACGTGATGCTTATATACGTGATCATTGCCTTGGACATTGTCATAATTATTTGCTCTTCTATCAATTGCCCAACAGTAATTTGTTTACCCACCGTATACTATTTTCTCGAGAAGCCACTAGTGAAATCTACGGCCCCTTGGTCTATTTTCTATCATATTATTTTCAGATCTATTATTCTGAAAACCCAAAAATACATTGTGATACGCCTCGAACGTATCTATAATTTTTTATCGTTCCATGCTATTATATTATCTATTTTGGATGTTTTATATGCATCAATATGCTATTTTATACTATTTTTGGAACTAACCTATTAATCTAGTGCCCAGTGCCAGTTGCTGTTTTTTCCTTGTTTTTGTTTTTTTTACAGAAAATCAATACCAAATGGAGTCCAAACGGAACTAATGTTTTTGATGATTTTTCTTGGACAACAAGACACCTAGGAAGCTTCGGGAGGAGGTCAGAAGACCCACGAGGAGACCACAAGCCCTAGGGGCGGGCCCAAGGAGGGCGCCCCTAGGCTTATGGGCCCCTCGTGGCTCTCCTAACCCTAAATCCAGCACTATAAATTCCCAAATATTCCCCTTACGTCAGAGGGCACACCAAAAATACTTTTCCGCCACCGCAAGATTCTGTGCTCGTGAGATCCCATCTTGGGGCCTTTTCTGGAACTTCGCTGGAGGGGGATTCGATCACAAAGGGCCTCTACACAAACCTTGCCGCCCTTCTGATGATGCATGAGTAGTTTACCATGGACCTAAGGGTCCATAGCTAGTAGCTAGATGGCTTCTTCTCTCTCTTTGAGCTTCAATACAATGTTCTCCTCCATGTTCTTGGAGATCTATTCGATGTAATTTTCTTTTGCGGTGCGTTTGTTGAGATCCGATCAAATGTGGATTTATGATCAAATTGTATATGAATATTATTTGAGTCTTTTCTGAACTCTTTTATGCATGATTAAGATATCTTTGTATTTCTCTGAGATCTATTGATTTGGTTTGGCCTACTAGATTGGTTTTTCTTGCGATGGGAGAGGTGCTTTGTGATGGGTTCAATCTTGTGGTGTCCTCACCCAGTGACAGTAGGGGTAGCGAGGCACATATTGTCTTGTTGCCATTAAGGAAAAAATGTTTTTACCATATTGATTGGATCTATCCCTCTACATCATGTCATCTTGCTTAAGGCGTTACTCCGTTCTTATGAACTTAATACTCTAGATGCATGCTGGATAGCGGTTGATGTATGGAGTAATTGAAGGAAATATGCCCTAGAGGCAATAATAAAGTTATTATTTATTTCCTTATATCATGATAAATGTTTATTATTTATGCTAGAATTGTATTAACCGGAAACATAATACATGTGTGAATACATAGACAAACAGAGTGTCACTAGTATGCCTCTACTTGACTAGCTCGTTAATCAAAGATGGTTATGTTTCCTAACCATGAACAAAAGAGTTGTTATTTGATTAACGGGATCACATCATTAGAAGAATGATGTGGTTGACATGACCCATTCAATTAGCTTAGCACCCGATCGTTTAGTATGTTGCTATTGCTTTCTTCATGACTTATACATGTTCCTATGACTATGAGATTATGCAACTCCCGTTTGCCGGAGGAACACTTTGTGTGCTACCAAACGTCACAACATAACTGGGTGATTATAAAGGAGCTCTACAGGTGTTTCCAAAGGTACATGTTGGGTTGGCGTATTTTGAGATTAGGATTTGTCACTCTGATTGTCGGAGAGGTATCTCTGGGCCCTCTCGGTAATGCACATCACATAAGCCTTGCAAGCATTGCAACTAATGAGTTAGGTGCGAGATGATGTATTACGAAACGAGTAAAGAGACTTGCCGGTAACGAGATTGAACTAGGTATTGAGATACCGACGATCAAATCTCAGGCAAGTAACATACCGATGACAAAGGGAACAACGTATGTTGTTATGCGGTCTGACTGATAAAGATCTTCGTAGAATATGTGGGAGCCAATATGAGCATCCAGGTTCCGCTATTGGTTATTGACCGGAGACGTGTCTCGGTCATGTCTACATAATTCTCGAACCCGTAGGGTCCGCACGCTTAAGGTTTCGATGACAGTTATATTATGAGTTTATGAGTTTTGATGTACCGAAGGAGGTCGGAGTCTCGGATGAGATCGGGGACATGACGAGGAGTCTCGAAATGGTCGAGACGTAAAGATCGATATATTGGACGACTATATTCGGACATCGGAAAGGTTCCGAGTGGTTCGGGTATTTTTCGAAGTACCGGGGAGTTACGGGAATACGGGGGAAGAAGTATATGGGCCTTATTGGGCTTTAGGGGAGAGGGAGAGGCAGGCCGCGCGCCCCCCCAGGCCTAGTCCGAATTGGACTAGGGGGAGGGGCTGCGCCCCCTCCTTCCTTCTCTTCCCTCTTCCCCTTTCTTGTCTCCTACTCCTACTACATGGAAGGACTCCTAGTTGGACTAGGAAAAGGGGAATCCTACTCCCGGTGGGAGTAGGACTCCCCTAGGGCGCGCCATAGAGAGGGTCGGCCCTCCCCTCCTCCACTCCTTTATATACGGGGGCAGGGGGCACCCCATAGACACACAAGTTGATCCACGTGATCATTTTCTTAGCCGTGTGTGGTGCTCCCTTCCACCATAATCCTCGATAATATTGTAGTGGTGCTTAGGCGAAGCCCTGCGACAGTTGAACATGAAGATTGTCACCACGCCGTCGTGCTGACGGAACTCTTCCCTGACACTTTGCTGGATCGGAGTCCGGGGATCGTCATCAACTGAACGTGTGCTAGAACTCGGAGGTGCCGTAGTTTCGGTGCTTGATCGGTCGGGCCATGAAGACGTACCACTACATCAACCGCGTTGTCATAACGCTTCCGTTTACGATCTAGGAGGGTACGTGGACGACACTCTCCCCTCTCGTTGCTATGCATCACCATGATCTTGCGTGTGCGTAGGAATTTTTTTGAAATTACTACGTTCCCCAACAGTAATAGTAGTAGATGCAGAATTGTTTTGGTCTACTTGTCACATCGTGATTCCTATATTCATGACCCTTGCCTTAGATATTGTCACGCTTTTCTATCAATTGCTCAACCGTAATTTTTTACCCACCGTGTGCTTTCTTCAACAGAGAAGCCTCTAGTGAAACCTATGGCCCCCGGGCCTATTTTCCATCATATATTTTCAAATCTAGAAAACCAAAATCCCAAAAATACCTTGCTGCAATTTATTTTTCCTTTTACTTTTCTTTTATATCTATCTCTATTAGATCTCACTCTTGCAAGTGACCGTGAAGGGATTGACTACCCCTTTTTCACGTTGAGTGCAAGTGTTTGTTGGTTTGTGCAGGTGCATATATTGGGGACTTGCTTGTGCCTCCTACTGGGTTGATACATTGGTTCATAACTGATGGTAATACTTATATTTACTTTGCTGCATCATCCTTTCCTCTTCAAGGGAAAAATCAACGCAAGCTCAAGAAGTGGCAGGAAGAATTTCTGGCGCCGCTGCCGGGGAGGTTCTACATCGAGCCGACCAAGTACCTATCATAAACTCTCATCTCTTGCATTACATTATTTGCCATTTGCCTCTCAATTTCCTCTCCCCCACTTCTAAAACATTTTCAGAAAAACACAAATGTTTGCCTTTTTATTCACCTTCTTTCCTTTCGTCTTTTTGTTTGCTTGTGTGCAAGATTGCTTGCTTTGTCACGATGTCTCAAGAAAATACCAAGTTGTGTGACTTTTCCAATACTAATAATAATGATTTTATTAGCCCTCTGATTGCTCCCACCACTAGTGCGGAATATTATGAAATTAATGCCGCTTTGTTGAATCTTGTTATGAAAGAACAATTTTTTGGTAGTCCTAATGAAGATGTTGCATCCCATCTAAATATTTCCATTGAGTTGTGTGATATGCAAAAGAAAAAATATGTGGATAATGATATTATTAAATTGAAGCTTTCTCTGTTCTCACTACGAGATCATGCTAAAACTTGGTTTTCATCTTTGCCTAAAAATAGTATGGATTCATGGAATAAGTGTAAAGATGCTTTTATTTCCATGTACTTTCCTCCCGCTAAGATCATCTCCCTGAGGAACGATATAATAAATTTTAAGCAACTTGATCATGAACATGTCGCACAATCTTGGGAGAGGATGAAAATGATGATAATAAATTGCCCTACAAATTGATGGTTTAAGTTTATGGATGATCATACAATTTCTTTTATGCCGGATTGAATTTTGCATCTAGAAATCTTTTAGATTCCGGCGTGGGAGGTACTTTTATGAAAATCACATTAGGAGAAGCTACTAACTCCTACATAATATTAAGGCAAATTACTCTCAATGGCATATCCAAATATCTTCTACTAGTAAAAAAAGTGCATGTGATTGAAGAAATTTATACTTTGAGTGGAAAGATGGGCGAACTTATGAAATTGATAGCTAGTAAGAGTGCTCCTATTGATCCTAATGATATGCCTTTGTGATGCAGAGCATCCTATGGACATCACCATGTCAAGAGTCCGTTTGGCAATTGACACGTGCCACGTCTACTTCACATACATAAAGGTGAATCATCTCCTTTACACGTGTTCACTTGTGCCCTTCGAGGATGGTATACTACTTGACCCCTCTCTCATGTGCATACATAGGCGCCAACGGAGCTACACATTCATCGAGGAGGAGTCCAAGCTCAAGAGTGCATGTACACCATCAACAAGGAGAAGGCATGGAAGAAGGAGTCCAACAACAAGAAGGATGCAGACGTGCCTAGGCGACCTCGTGCGCACAGGCTTCCAGAACCCCGTGCCCACGGGAACCTACGCTGAAGTACCTGGGAACCCTGTGCGCACGGGCATGTACCGTGCCCACGGGACCCCCGTGCACACGAGCCTCACTTACCCCATGCAAAAGGGCTCTACAGGATGGCCGCTAGATACCCCGTACGCACGGGCCCCACTTACCCCGTGCACACGGGGCTGCTTGTGTGCAAGTGCGAGCTTTGCCCATGTAATGCCCATTTTGCCCCTTGAGGGAGTCCTGGATTAGGGGGTCTCCGGACAGCCGGACTATATCCTTTGGCCGGACTGTTGGACTATGAAGATACAAGATTGAAGACTTTGTCTCATGTCCGGATGGGACTCTACTTGGCGTGGAAGGCAAGCTAGGCAATACGGATATGGATATCTCCTCCTTTGTAACCGACCTTGTGTAACCCTAACCCTCTCCGGTGTCTATATAAATCGAAGGGTTTTAGTCTGTAGGACAACAACGACAACATACAATCATACCATAGGCTAGCTTCTAGGGTTTAGCCTCTCTGATCTCGTGGTAGATATACTCTTGTACTACCCATATCATCAATATCAATCAAGCAGGACGTAGGGTTTTACCTCCATCAAGAGGGCCCGAACCTGGGTAAAACATCGTGTCCCCAGCCTCCTGTTACCATCCGGCCTAGACGCACAGTTCGGGACCCCCTACCCGAGATCCGCCGGTTTTGACACCGACATTGGTGCTTTCATTGAGTGTTCCTCTGTGTCGTCGCCGTTAGGCTTGATGGCTCCTACTATCATCGATAGCGATGCGGTCCAGGGCGAGACTTTTCTCCCCGGACAGATCTTCGTATTCGGCGGCTTTGCACTGCGGGCTAATTCGCTTGGCCATCTGGAGCAGATTGAAAGCTACGCCCCTGGACGTCAAGTCAGATTTGGAAGTTTGAACTACACGGCCAATATCCGTGGAGACTTGATCTTCGACGGATTCGAGCCACAGCCGGGCACGCCGCACTGTCACGACGGGTATGACCTAGCTCTGCCGCCGAACAGTACCCTAGAGGCCACACCCGCATCAGCTCCGACCCTTAGCTCGGAGCCAACTGCGCCAATCGAGGATGGGTGGCTAGACACCGCCCCAGGGGATGCAGTCTCAACGGCGATCGAGCCGAACACCAGCCTAATCCTCTGCGAAGCCCGTGACTCCAAGGTGCCAGACTCTTTTCCGGACTCCGAACCGTTCGTGCCCCTGCCAATCGAATCCGATTGGGCGCCGATCATGGAATTCACCGCCGTGGATATCTTTCAGCACTCGCCCTTCGGCGACATTGTGAATTCACTAAGGTCTCTCTCTTTGTCAGGAGAGCCCTGGCTGGATTATGGCCAACAGGATTGGGATGCGGACGACGGAGAAATTCGACGCCCACTCACCACCCACTTCGTAGCCACTGTCGATGATTTAACCGACATGCTCGACTTCGACTCCGAAGACATCGACGGTATAGACGACGATGTAGGAGACAAACATGAACCAGTGCCTATAGGGCACTGGAAAGCCACCTCGTAATATGACATATACATGGTGGATACACCCAACGAAGGCAATGGCGACGAGATAGCGGAGGATGACCCCTCCAAGAAGCAACCCAAGTGCCGACGTCAGCGGCGCTGCTTTAAGTCCTGCCAAAGCAAAAGTGGTGATACCGGCACAGGAGATAATAACACTCCCGATAGTGTCGAAGAAAACAACAATCCCCTTCAGCAAGATTTAGAGTAGGAGGATGAAGGAGCCAGCTCTCCTAAGAGAGCGGCAGACGGAGAGGAGGAGGATGACAATTACATGCCCCCCTCCGAAGACGAGGCAAGCCTCGGCGACGGTGAATTCGCCGTACCAGAGGATCCCGTCGAACAAGAGCGCTTCAAGCGCCGGCTTATGGCCACAGCAAATAGCCTGAAGAAAAAGCAGCAGCAGCTTCAAGCTGATCAAGATCTGCTAGCTGACAGATGGACTGAAGTCCTCGCGGCCGAGGAATATAAACTCGAGCACCCCTCCAAGAATTACCCAAAGTGCAGGTTACTACCCCGACTGGAGGAAGAAGCGTATGATATGGCTGATCGGCCACCTCGTGGCCGCGATAGAGAGGCATTCCAGCCAAAAGCTCAGCCTCCACCCCGACGCCATTCAAATAAAAAGACATGGGGAGATATGCCATACCTGCGAGACATATTGGAGGACAAAGCAAAGCATGCAAGATCGATCTACGGATCACGAGGGTGCACCACTCTGCGAGACGATAAACGTCACGCCGGATACAGTAAAAGCAAATCCGGCCGGGCCGAACACAGCGGGCGACACCCATTTGAGCTGCGTCGCGATATAGCCCAATATAGAGGCGCCGCACACCCCTTATGCTTCACAGACGAAGTAATGAAACATCAATTCCCAGAAGGTTTCAAACTTGTAAATATTGAATCATACGACAGCACAACAGATCCCGCAGTATGGATCGAGGATTTCCTCCTCCACATCCACATGGCCCGAGTGATGACTTACACGCCATCAAATACCTCCCACTAAAGCTCAAAGGACCAGTGCGGCATTGGCTTAACAGCTTGCCAACGGACTCCATTAGCTGTTGGGAAGATCTAGAGGCTGCATTCCTCGACAACTTTCAGGGCACTTATGTGCGACCACCAGACGCCGATGACTTTAGCCACATAATTCAGCAGCCAGAAGAGTCGGCCAAGCAATTCTGGACTCGGTTCCTTACAAAGAAAAATCAGATCGTCGACTTTCTGGATGCAGAGGCCTTAGCGGCTTTCAAACACAACATCCGAGACGAGTGGCTAGCCCGGCACCTTGGTCAGGAAAAGCCAAAATCTATGGCAGCTCAGCGAAAATACCGAGGATACGGCAGTCAATGCTGGATTCAAAGGCTCTAAACCAGGTCAGCGGAAAAAGCCATTCAAACAAAGTACGCCGGGTCCGTCCAGCTTGGACCGTATACTCGATCGCTCGTGTCAAATACACGGAACCCCAGACAAGCCAGCCAATCACACCAACAGGGGTTGTTGGGTGTTCAAGCAGGCCGGCAAGTTAATTGCCGAAAACAAGGACAAGGGGCCACATAGCGATGACGAGGAGGAGCCCCAGAAGCCGCACACCGGAGGGCAGAAGAGGTTTCCCCCACAAGTGCGGACGGTGAAGATGATATACGCGACCCACATCCCCAAGAGGGAGCGGAAGCGTGCGCTCAGGGACGTATATGCGTTGGAGCCAGTCGCCCCAAAGTTCAACCCTTGGTCCTCCTGTCCGATCACCTTCGATCGCAGGGACCACCCCACTAGTATCCGTCATGGCGGATTTGCCGCACTGGTCCTAGACCCAATCATTGACGGATTCCACCTCACTCGAGTCCTTATCGATGGCGGCAGTAGCCTGAACTTGCTTTATCAGGACACAGTGTGCAAAATGGGTATAGACCCCTCAAGGATCAAACCCACAAAAACGACCTTTAAAGGCGTCATTCCAGGTGTGGAGGCCCATTGCACAGGCTCAATTACACTTGAAGTGGTCTTCGGATCCCCGGATAATTTCCGAAGCGAAGAGTTAATCTTCGATATAGTCCCGTTCCGCAGTGGTTATCACGCGCTGCCCGGGCGAACCACATTTGCTAGATTCAATGCGGTACCGCATTATGCATACCTCAAGCTCAAGATGCCAGGACCTCGCGAAGTTATTACAGTCAATGGAAACACAGAGCGCTCTCTCTGAACAGAGGAGCACACCGCGGCCCTTGCAGCAGAAGCGCAAAGCAGCCTCTCAAGGCAATCAACCAGTTCGGCGCTTCACAGCCCGGACACCTTCAAGAGCGCTCGGGGCAATCGGCAAATAGACCGCCTGGCGCGATCTGAGCTTGCGTAGCAATACGGCGGCCACCCCAATCCCAACCCAACGGCAAAACTCGTGCCATGTGTACATAATTACGCATTAAAAATACCATGGGCACAGATGGGGAGGGGGGCACAACTGCGGCACGCCCCAGGACGCGGCTTAAACCGCACTAGGGGCTTCCCGTTTGGTTATTTTCCTTTTTTTCCAGGACCTTAATCTCTGGAAACACTGTCCGGCAGCACTATTGCCGAACACATGATGCATCAACCAAGGAGGCAGATAGCTACGTCATACCACGGAATTCCCAGGTGGATTACAGTAACGAGCGAAATATTCGATTTAATATCATTCCACAGCTTGCCCTTGGAAGGGACATAGTCCTACTCTTTGCTTATCGCACTATCTGTATCACTCTGCTTTAACGCAATTTTTTCGAATAAACAATGCATGACATTACGACTATTATTGCATTCTTGTTATATATATATATGTGTGTGTGTGTGTGCATTAACGATGCGTTGCAACCGTACACTGTGGTACGACCAATACACCAGGGGCTTACGTACCCCACAATGCGGTGTGAAAAGTCCAAACACTTTCACAAGTGCGGCACCCCGAACTTATAGCATTATATGCATCAGCTCCGAATCATGTCTTTGGTCAAATGTTGGGCTTGCCCGGCTCCTATGTTTTGGTACCTTACGTTCCGCTCTATCGGCTAAGGCAGCGCTAGGAGAACTACTGCGATTGTGCCCCGGTTCTGCTGGGTTCAGCACCTCAGTAGAGAAAGCTAAAACTGACTGTCATGATAAGGCGAGAGACTGGTCGCTGTTTGGCGAGGTTTTCAAGTCCCTAAAGACTTATGGCGCTTAGAGTAAGCGGCCGGCCCTGTCCGGCTTAAAGGCGTGTATCGCGCCCCAAATTCGGCCTTTCGAATACGAGGGGCTTCGCCGAAATTTAAAATTATAGAATTCTATGGCTAAGTGAGAGTGATAAAGCATTATTAGTCCGATTGCCTTGTTTGCTGTGCTGAGCACCTCCCTCGAAGGACCCAAACATGGGAACAAGAGTGCTCAGGTTTACCCCGAACACCCCAGCACTCGTGGCATGGGGGCAGAAGCCAAGGACTAGCCATCTCTTAGATTGGATAAACAGCCAAACATAAGGTAATATTTTAAATTCAAACAAGCGTTGCATAGCGCATATGAAACAAGTTTTCATAAATACAGGATAAAACGAGCAAGTCTCATTCAAATATTACATCTTTTGAACACTCATCCGTGATGAGACGGGCACCTGGCAAAACACCCTCATAGTACATCTCGGGGTGGCGGTGCTCCTTGCCCTCCGGTGGCCCCTCCTTGATCAGCTTCACGGCATCTAGCTTGACCCACTGCAATTTCACACGGGTGAAAGCCCGGCGTGCACCTTCAATGCAGACAGATCGCTTGACGACCTCCAGCCGCGGGCAGGCATCCACAAGCTGCCTCACCAGGCCGAAGAAGCTGTTTGGAAGGGCGGCGCCAGGCCACAGCCGGACTATAAAGCTCTTCATGGCCCGATCGGCCGCCTTATGTAGCTCGACCATCTGCTTCAGCTGGTCGCTCATTGGCACCGGATGTTTGGCCTCAGCATACTGAGACCAGAACAGCTTCTCCGTTGAGCATCCATCCTCGGCCTGGTAAAATTGTGCGGCATCGGACACGCTGCGGGGCAAATCTGCGAATGCTCCTGGAGAGCTCCGGATTCGGGTAAGTAATCGGTAATTTACTTTTACATGCTTGCTTTGCATATAGAAAGCCTTACCCGCCGCTATCTTCTTCATCACGTCGATCTCTTGGAGAGCTTTTTGGGCTTCGGCCTTGGCACTTTTTGCGCTCTCGAGGGCCGCGGCAAGCTCAAACTCCCGCTTCTTTGACTCAAGCTCCAATGCCTCGTGCTTCGCCACGAGAGCCTGGAGCTCTTGCTGCACCTCGCCCACCCGAGCCTCGTGCTTCTCTCGCCCGACGCGCTCCTTGGCCGCTTTATCTTCGGCCTTGGTTAGCGCTTGCTTCAGGGTCGCCACCTCGGTCGTGGCCCCTGGAAAATATATGATGATCCTGTCATTTTGCAATCTCATCTTCTTTTATATATACATATCTATAGACAGGGTATTACTTACCCTTGTTCTCCTCGAGCTGCCTCTTGGCAAGGCTGAGCTCTTTTCTGGACCCCTCGAGGTCCTGCTTCAGTACGGCGACCTCCACAGTCAATGCGGCGGATGCCAGCAGCGAAGCCTGCATATGCATATTGACATACTTATATTAGACTCCTGCGATATTATTTGATCCTCTGTTCGGCTTTTCTTTGTGAACACCGAACAAAGCATCAGGGGCTACTGTCTATGCGGTAATATTTCTACTACATTTTAAAACACTTACCTCAAAGCCTGTTAGAAGGTTGGCACAGGCTTCAGTCAATCCGCTCTTGGCAGACTGAACCTTCTGGATCACCGCACTCATGATTGTGCGGTGCTCCTCGTCGATGGAAGCGCTGCGAAGCGCTTCCAGCAGATTGTCCGGCGCCTCTGGATGGACAGAGGTCACCGGCACAGGCGTCTTGCCCCTCTTAGAAGGAGGCCGCCTGCCCGAGCCCGGAACCGCTGGAGGGTCCGGCGCAGTGTTCGGCTGAGGGCCAAACTCGGAGCTCTTAGGGGCCCGTCCCCTCGGCCCCCGGAGTCTGGAAGGTCGCCTTGAGGCGCCTCCAGGACTGTCTCCCCTCGACCCGGTGCCCCTTGAGACAACACCTCGGCGTTGTCAGCAGGATGAGGGGAGGTGGCGGTCGGGACTGGATCGCTATCCATGTCCGACGAGCCCAGGGAGCCGTCCGATGATACATCGATGCTGGTTCGCGGCGGCCTGCATAATCATGTTCGGCGTTAGGGAAAGCAGTGCGACAAAGGAATGCTTCGAGTTACTCTGGTATCCGAATGCTTATGATCTCCCCAGGGGCTTGGCCCTGGGCAACCACTCGTCTTCGCCTTCGTTGGCGGCGGTGGAACTGTCCGGAAGGAGAGTCCTTCCCTTCTTGGACCCTTCGGCCTCCCCAGTTGGGGCGGCCTTCCTTTTCTTGTCTCCCCCGCCTGGAGGGGGAGCATCTTCTTCCTCCTCCTCGTCTTCGGGGGAAGAGTGTGCCGCAGAGTTATCGGACGATGAGTCCGATAACACCTGGCGCCGGGAACTCTTTCGGGTTCCCTTGGCCTTCTTGGTCTTCTCCGGCACCTTGTAAGGAGCCGGAGCCAGCATCTCCGTCAGAAGAGCGCTGCAGTGTCTTCGGGCAAAGGGGTCGGACAGTTAATCTGCCCCGACATCTCCACCCAGTCCTATCAAGGGCATGGAGATCAGACGTCGCGCATAATTAAGCTAGGGAAAATAAATGTCCTACGGGACGTATTGAACTCACTGAACGCGCTAGGCGCTTTGCGCTTAGTCCGTGGTACTCGAAGAGAGAAGGAGGGACCTCGGCGCCCTTGAACAGCACCTTCCAGACGTCCTTGTGCGTCGTATCGAAGAGCTCGCTCAGAGTCTGGTGCTGGGCCGGGTCGAACTCCCACAAGGTAAAATCCCGTTGTTGACACGGGAGGATCCGGCGGATGAGCATAACTTGGACTATGTTGACAAGCTTGAGCTTCTTTCTTGCCATGCTCCGGATACATTTCTAGAGTCCATCCAGCTCCACCGATGAACCCCATGACAAGCCCTTCTCTTTCCAGGAAGTGAGTCATGTTGGGAATCCGGATTCAAACTCAGGGGCTGCCGCCCATTTGGCATCGCGCGGCTCGGTGATGTAGAACCACGCCGATTGCCATCCCTTTATTGTCTCCACGAAGGAGCCATCGAGCCATATGACGTTGGGCATCTTGCCCACCATGTCTCCACTGCATTCTGCTTGTTGGCCTCGTACTACCTTCAGCTTGGTATTGAAGGTCTTTAACCACAGGCCAAAGTGGGGCCGGATGCGGAGGAAAGCCTCACACACGACGATGAACGCCGAAATGTTGAGGATGAAGTTCGGGGCCAAATCATGAAAGTCCAGCCCGTAGTAGAACATGAGACCACGGACGAATGGATGGAGGGGAAACCCTAGTCCGCGGAAGAAGTGGTGAAGGAAAACTACCCTCTCGCGAGGTTCCAGGGTAGGGATGATCTGCCCCGCAGCGGGCAGCCGATGCGCGATGTTCGCGGCTAAGTATCCGGCTCCGCGCATTTTCTTGATGTCTCCCTCCATGACGGAGGAGACCATCCACCTGCCTCCTGCTCCAGACATGGTTGGAGAAGGTTGAGGTGGGAAGAGCGGACTTGGGCGCTAGAGTTCGAGTGTGCGAAAACGGATGAGCAAATGAGGAAGAAGGCGTGGATAGAAAGGTGAATCCTTATCCCTTTATATGGGCGGACGAAGCTAAGCATCTCCACTTGCCTGGTAAAACTCGCTTATCCCCCAAGTGCCGTAATTGATGGCGCGGTTGGGTTACCCACGCCCGTATTGATGAGAATCCCGTAATAAGGGGACATGATCTCTGCGTTGACAAGACGTGTCAAAAAACTGCCTCGCGTTATGTGCGGGGCTGGTTAAAGGAAACGGTTCGAATAATCACCGGGCCATGACATAACGTCATGCTGCCAAAACAAGCCAGCAAATTAGATCTGCGAAAATATTATTCTCTCTATGGTGGAATGTGGAACTTATTTTGCAGGGTCGGACACTATCCTCGTATTCAAATTCTTCTGTGATGTATTCGGAGAAGGAACCTGCCTTGCAATGCCGAAGACAATACTGTGCGCCGGACTCAGCGTCATTGAAGCCTGGTTCAGGGGCTACTGAGGGAGTCCTGGATTAGGGGGTCTCCGGACAGCCAGACTATATCCTTTGGCCGGACTGTTGGACTATGAAGATACAAGATTGAAGACTTCGTCTCGTGTCCGGATGGGACTCTACTTGGCGTGGAAGGCAAGCTAGGCAATACGGATATGGATATCTCCTCCTTTGTAACCGACCTTGTGTAACCCTAACCCTCTCCGGTGTCTATATAAACCAAAGGGTTTTAGTCCACAGGACAACAACGACAACATACAATCATACCATAGGCTAGCTTCTCGGGTTTAGCCTCTCTGATCTCGTGGTAGATCTACTCTTGTACTACCCATATCATCAATATCAATCAAGCAGGACGTAGGGTTTTACCTCCATCAAGAGGGCCCAAACCTGGGTAAAACATCGTGTCCCCTGCCTCCTGTTACCATCCGGCCTAGACGCATAGTTCGGGACCCCCTACCCGAGATCCGCCGGTTTTGACACCGACACCCCTGCTTACCCCTTCATCTCCTAGGACTATATATACTCCACCTCCTCCTCCATTTAGACTTTGCTAAGAATAGATCTAGACATTAGTGAAGGAAATATGCCCTAGAGGCAATAATAAAGTTGTTATTTATATTTCCTTATATCATGATAAATGTTTATTATTCATGCTAGAATTGTATTAACCGGAAACTTAGTACATGTGTGAATACATACACAAACAGAGTGTCACTAGTTTGCCTCTACTTGACTAGCTCGTTGAATCAATGATGGTTATGTTTCCTAACCATAGACATGAGTTGTCATTTGATTATCGGGTTCTAATCATTAGAGAATGATGTGATTGACTTGACCCGTCCGTTAGCTTAGCACGATGATCGTTTAGTTTGTTGATATTGCTTTCTTCATGACTTATACATGTTCCTATGACTATGAGATTATGTAACTCCCGAGTAATGGAGGAACACTTTGTGTGCTACCAAACGTCACAACGTAACTGGGTGATTATAAAGGTGATCTACAGGTGTCTCCGATGGTATTTGTTGAGTTGGCATAGATCGAGATTAGGATTTATCACTCCGATTGTCGGAGAGGTATCTTTGGGCCCTCTCGGTAATGCAGATCACTATAAGCCTTGCAAGCAATGTAACTAATGAGTTAGTTGCGGGATGATGCATTACCGATGACAACGGGAACAACGTATACCGTTACGCGGTTCGACCGATAAAGATCTTCGTAGAATATGTAGGAACCAATATGAGCATCCAGGTTCCGCTATTGTTTATTGACCGGAGACGTGTCTCGGTCATGTCTACATAGTTCTCGAACCTGTAGGGTCCGCACGCTTAACGTTCGGTAATGATCGGTATTATGAGTTTATTTGTTTTGATGTACCGAAGGTAGTTTGGAGTCCCGGATATGATCACGGACATGACGAGAAGTCTCGAAATGGTCGAGACATAAAGATCGATATATTGGAAGCTTATATTTGGACATCGGAATAGTTCCGGGTGAAATCAGGATTTTATCGGAGTACCGAGAGGTTATCGGAACCCCCGGTAAATGTATGGGCCTTATTGGGCCATAGTGGAGAGAGAGAGGAGACCAGGGCAAGCCGCACACCCCTCTTCCTCTGGTCCGAATTGGACTAGGAGGGGGGCGGCGCCCCCCTTTCCTTCCCCCCTCTCTCCCCCTTCCTTCTTTCCTAGTCCAACTAGGGAAGGGGGGGTCCTACTCCCGGTGGGAGTAGGACTCCTCCAGGGCGCGCCATAGGAGGGCCGGCCCTCCCCCTCCTCCACTCCTTTATATACGTGGCCAGGGGGCACCCGTAGACACACAAGTTGATCATTGATCTTTTAGCCGTGTGCGGTGCCCCCTCCACCATAATCCACCTCGGTCATATTGTAGCGGTGCTTAGGTGAAGCCCTGCATCGGTAGCTTCATCAACACCGTCATCACGCCGTCGTGCTGACGAAACTCTCCCTCGATGCTCTACTGGATCGTGAGTTCGTGGGACCTCACCGAGCTGAACGTGTGCAGATCGCGGAGGTGCCGTACATTCGGTACTAGGATCGGTCGATCATGAAGACGTACGACTACATCAACCGCGTTGTCATAACGCTTCCATTTACAATCTACAAGGGTACGTGGACGACACTCTCCCCTCTTGTTGCTATGCATCACCATGATCTTGCGTGTGCGTAGGAAAATTTTGAAATTACCGCGTTCCCCAACAATTAGAGCTTAGCTCATGTACCTCCCCGTTTGGGATTCCTCCTCTTGAGAGAGAGAGAGGGAGACACTCCATCGGAGTTCAAGGCCTCCTTTGGAGAATATCCCTAGGGATTCAAGACCTCCTGATACGTCTCCAACGTATGTATAATTTATGAAGTATTCATGCCATGTTTACAACAATTTTATATGGTTTTGGTATGATTTGATTAGAACTAACCCGGACTGACGATGTTTTGAGGAGAACTACCGTGGTGTCATTTTTTCTGCAGAAATAAAAGTTCTCGGAATGGGCTGAAAATTTCCCGTGATTTCTATGGACCAAAAGAGACCCCCGAGGCATCAGAGTTGGGCCGGAAGTGTCCCGAAGTGACAGCAATGTAGGGGCGCGCCCTACCCCCCGGGAGGGTGCTCCTGTCTTGCCGCTACCTCGTGGACCCCCTTGACGTGAGACCGATGCCAAAAATTCCTATAAATACTAAAAACCCCAGAAAGAAACCTAGATCAGAAGTTCCGCCGCCGCAAGCCTCTGTAGCCATGAAAAATCAATCTAGCCCCTCTCCGGCACCCTACCGGAGGGGGCCATATCACCGGAGGCCATGGAGGAGGAAGCCGGAGAGGGCCATCATCACCATTGAGGCCAAGGACCAGAGGGAGAACCTCTCCCCATCTAGGGGAAGGCCATGGAGGAGGAAGCACAAGGGGGCCATCATCACCATTGAGGCCAAGGACCAGAGGGAGAACCTCTCCCCATCTAGGGGAAGGCCATGGAGGAGGAAGCACAAGGGGGATACTCTCTCCCCCTCTCTCCCGGTGTCGCCGGAGTGCGACCGGGGGAATCATCGCCGTGGTGATCGTCTTCATCAACATCACCATCTTCATCACCTTCCTCATCTCTTTTCGGTGGTCCACTCTCCCGCACCCCGCTGTAATCCCCTACTTGAACAGGGTGCTTTATGCCACATATTATGATCCAATGATGTGTTGCCATCCTATGATGTTTTGAGTAGATTTATTTTATCTTTTGGGTTGATTGATGATCTAGATTGGTTTGAGTTGTATGTTTTATTTTGGTGCTGTCCTATGGTGCCTTGCATGCCGCACACACGTGAATGATTCCCGTTGTAGGGTGTTGCAATACATTCATGATTTGCTTATAGTGGTTTGCTAGAGTGACAGAAACTTAAACCCGAGTAAGGGGATTATTGCGTATGGGATAAAGGGGACTTGATACTTTAATGCTATGGTTGGGTTTTACCTTAATGATCTTTAGTAGTTGCGGATGCTTGTTAGAGTTCCAATCATAAGTGCATATGATCCCAGTAGAGAAAGTATGTTAGCTTATGCCTCTTCCTCATATAAAATTGCAATAGTGATTACCGATCTTGTTAACAATTTCCTAGGATAATTCCGCACACTGATCCATCATTATTCCACACTCGCTATTTGTAATATATTATAATATATTCTAAGTTTATGTTAATAACACCTATTTTTATATTTTAGTTCTTCGATATCATGCAAAGCTACCCTCTTCATACCCACAATGTAGTTTTATTTCTCGTTTCTAGATGGAAGCAAACGTTCGGTGTACATAGAGTCGTATCAGCGGCAGATAGGACTTGAGAGAATATTGATCTTACCTTTAGCTCTTTGTGAGTTCAATACTCCATACTTATCACTTCCACATTTGGAAATTACTGCGATGATTCCTCGCACTTGGGGATTATCACCTCCTTGTGGGAAGGATCAATCTAGATCATCAAGACCTCATCTCCTTAATTTGAGATGAAATTTACCATGTATCTTGTTTCCCTTTGATTATTCTTGTACCTTGTGAATTTCATGTGTTTGTTGGTCTAGTGGATGTGTGATTGGACTTGTTCTTGAGTGTTCCTCTTGTGATTTCCCTTTGTGGTCTTCGTGGGATTTCCCCTCCAATTCATGAAAGATCTCCACTTAGTGTTCCACCCTACAACATCTTGGTATCTAGAGCCACATAGATCATGAATTTGGAGTCTTCCCCACCATTTTCTAGCCTAATTTTGTTTGTTTTTGTCCCAATTCAAAAATTCCCACAAAAGAGCCATGCCAATTTTTTTTGTGATTTGATGTTTATTGTGAGTTTTTATTGATTTTAATCCATGGATCTGGTGTTTAGCAAGTAGATCCACCTTCTATTGCATCCACATAGCCTAGTTTTTCTTTATCCAATTCAAATCTGACCTAGAAATCGCGAAATTTTCGCCCACCCGTGCCCACAGGCCCCAGATACCGTGCGCACGGCCCCTGAAACGTCCCTAAAGACCCTGTGTCCATGGCCTTGTACCGTGTGCACGGGACCCCGTGTCCACGGGACTTTGATCCCGTGCGCACGCCCCCCTACAGACCAGCAACAACCACTTTACGTTTTTGCCCATATCTTCCACTCCCGAACTCTGATTTAGGTGTTCTTTGGCTCGTTGGAAAGCTAGCAACGTGCCCGAGCTGCTCATATTGGTTTTACCACCATTTGAATCCATAAAATTTTGCCCATTTTTGCATCTTTTGCATAGGCCCTCCTCCATAACTTCCGCACCACCACATGCAACTTCCGCAAACTAACCCATTTTGGTTCCTATTGCATTTGTGGTTGTTTGAGTTCTGATTTGAGTCTCATAAGGTGTTTCGGCTACTTAGGGACGGTTACATCCTCATCCACCACCGGTGACTTGTATCGCTCCATCAACTACATCCACCACGAGATTCCACATCGATGACGACCATCCATCCTTTCAGACCATCTTCAACCGGAAGCAAGGCCGGTTACCCCTGACTTCGTGAAAGGTTAAGTGTGACGAAGGTATACATTTTGTCATAAAATTTTCCTTCCTTGGCACTACATCTTGATAGCCCCACCATCTTTGTGATTACCTTCATACCTATTGAGACTAGCTATCCCAGTATTGTCGGGCTTCGGAAAAACTTGTGCACCATAGTGATACGATATCATATTATTGCATCCTTGGATATATCATATAGTGCAATTGCCTGATCCCGTGCATATCTTGTCATACTCGTCTCATGTTTGTGGTTGAGGCTCAATAAGAAAAGTCCAAAGGAAGAGAAGAGCCAAAAAAGAAAAAATCTTTTAAGCAAGAAAAGAAAGATCATAAGCTTATAAGCAAAAGAGTGTTGAGCATGAAAAGAGATACTTGTACATGAGGATACATGGAATAGGAAACATGTATTTAGCTTGCATACATATAGGGTGGTGCCAAGTGGTGAATCGTGCCCAATTGTGCAATCAAGCTAGTGTTCTCCTAGTGTTTGTGCAACACGAGCTTAGTCTTTGTTTGGCAATTTGTGTTGCTCATCCCTATAGTTGCAGGAGCCCCATTATCCCACCGTGTCTGTTTCTTTATTTCCCTCCTCTATATTTTGACCACTTGCTTTGCATTTCGAGTCCTTTGGATTTATTTCAACATTTACAATATCTTGGACCTCAATTTGCATGAATTTGTGCCAGTTGTACTAACCAAGCCACTCGATAGCTTTACTTTGTATGTGTGAGTGAACAAGTTCTGTACCAATTCCACTATTCTTTAATTTCACATTGAGTGATACGAGATACATCCTCAACTTTGGGAAAAGGTAGCTTGGTATTGTTTATCTTATTTCCTACTCACCTTTGCTTGAGTCTTGTGATGGATAGGCAACACACATCATCTCCGGTCTACAACCATGATGACGACTTTGATGCCATGAAGAACTTTCGACACCAAGATGGACAAGCACATGGAGGAGCTCAAGGTCCTCATCAACAACCGCAAGCGGTCTTCCTCATCTTCGAGAAGATGCTCAAGCGCAAAGACTCCCGACCTTCCATCTCCGGCAAGTACACACAAGCATCGACATGGACAACACCATGAAGAGCACACTTCTGGATGAGAGTTGGCTTCTCTGCCACCCCCGTGCACATGGGCCAGTGACCCCCGTGCACACGAATTCCTATAGCCCCGTGCGCATGGGCTATACAGAACATCGACATCGACCCCAAGGTTGCGGCTTCTACAACAACATTGGCATCTTCGCCAAGTGACTTCAAGGCATTTTTGCCTTCGGACGTACGGCATCTTTGCCTACTCCACGAGCTCAAGTCCACTACTTCCACGAGCTACTTCGACTTCGCCAACGACATTGCGATTCCATTCTTTGGGACTCATGACCCGAAGAGTACCTCGAATGGAAGCGCAAGATGGATGACTTCCTCAAGCTACATCAAGTCCCTTTTGAAGATCAAGTGAAGTGTGCCACAAGAAACTTCCACGATTACGTGTTGATATGGTGGCTTCATAGACCTTCGACAAGCTTCCCCATCACTTTCCCCAAGATGAAGAAAGCGATGAGGCGAGAATTTGTGCCTTCCACCTACACGGAACATCTTCAACGCCAATTGGAGAACACCATACAAGGATCCAAGTCCCTCGATGAGTACTTCAAGAACATGAAGAAAGCCTTGCGACGAGACGGTGTGGATGACCTCATTTGGATGAAGTTCTACTTCATGATGGGATTGAACAACAACATCGCCAAGACTATATTCACCAACAACTACGAGTCCCTCAATGACATGTACATTGGTGCTCTCAAGGCGGAGCAAGAACTCAAGAAGGCCAAGTCGACTCGACCCCAAGCACACTTCGTGACGACCATGCTCCAAGACGGCGAGCATGAGGCTAGTACCACCGAGATGTCCAAGCCCGACGAGCTCCAAGATAACATTCCCAAGTTCGACTCCATCACCATCCCTCTTTGTGGCATTGACGATGCCGGGTCTACTATGATTCTTTTTCAAGACGGTGCAGCGATGAGTACGACTACATAGCAACTCAAGGACCAAGAGGCTTCGTCTAACCTAATTCGACCTCTATAAATTCTCAAATATTGGGAAACCAACAGAGAGCCACCTGAAACCCTTTCTTCGTCGCTGCAAGTTTCTTTTCTTCCGCGATCCCATCTGAAGGCCTTTTTCGGTACTCTGCCGAAAGGGGAATCAATCAAGGAGGGCTTCTACATCATCCTTGATACCTTCCGATGATGTGTGAGTAGTTCACCACAGACCTACGGGTCCATAGCTAGTAGCTAGATGGTTTCTTCTCTCTCTTTGATCTTCAATACAATGTTCTCCTCGATGTTTTTGGAGTTTTATTCGATGTAATCTTCTTTTGTGGTGTGTTTTTTGCGATTTCATGAGAAATAATTGAGTCTTTTTTGAAATTTATTATGGATGATTGTTATAGCTTTGTATTTCTCTCCGATCTATCCGTTTGGTTTGACTAACTACATTGATTTATCTTCAGTGGGAGAGGTGCTTTGTGATGGGTTCAATCTTGCGGTGCTCTATATCCCAGTGACAAAAGAGGACAAGACACGTATTTGTATTGTTGCCATTAAGGGTAAAATGATGGGGTTTATTCATATTGATTGGTTTTACTTTTTCTACATCATGTCATATTGCTTAAGGCGTTACTTTGTTTTTCATGAACTTAATACCATAGATGCATGTTGGATAGCGGTCAATCGGTGGAGTAATAGTAGTAGATGCAGACATCAGTCGGTCTACTTGTCTCGGACGTGATGCCTATATACACGATCATTGTCTTGGATGCCGATATAATTATGTGCTTTTCTACCAATTTCCTAACAGTAATTTATTCACCCATCGTATGTTATTTGTTCGAGAGAGAAGCCTCTAGTGAAAACTATGGCCCCTAGGTCTACTTTAATCATATTACAAAAACTAAAATTCCTTTTCTGTAATTTTATTTTATTTATTTTGTTTTGCAATTTATCCATCTACCTATACAAGATTTGATTATTGCAAGTTACGAATTCAAGGGGATTGACAACACTTTTGCCCGTGTCGGGTCCAAGTATTTACTTTTGTGTGTGCAGGTGTTGTTCATGAGGCTTTGCGTGATTCTCCTATTGGTTTGATAAATCTTGGTTCTCATTGAGGGAAATACTTATCTCTACTGTACTGCATCTCCTCTCCTCTTCGGGGAAAATCCCAATGTAGCTCACAAATAGCATGTACTAAAGTGAAAAGGGAAGAGGGAGTGGATGCAATGACTCATGGCATGTGTTCTTGCGTCGACGGCTTCGTAGAGAGACCAAAGCGGTCGGAAGGAGGGAGAGGAGGGATGGGAGCGAGCGTCGTGGCGGTCTACTCCCATGCTGCTCCAGCTCTACCACCTTAGCAGGCTCACTCATGGACGTGCCCTACCCTGCTGCTCGTCGACATCTAGTGGGGGACATGTCATGTGAGCTGGTGTGGTGCTTGGTTGGCTAGGATGAGCTTGGTGTGTCACAGTCGGTGCAGAAGCCGAACGCACATGAGGTGCTCGACGAAATCTTGCTGATACATCCTAGAGATTGATAGATGAGCTGGCAGTCAAATTTGGATGCTTGAGTCAAAACCATGGACACGTCATCCAAATACCACTTTGTCTCTGGTTTCGGATGATACTTACCAACTTTGAGACACGAGGGACTAAATGTCACTCAAAAATCTCTGGGGACCTAATGTCTACGTTCAGTAAACTTAAGGGACCAAAAACATACTTTTCTTTTGTATTAATAATTTAGGTGTGGGAAACAATAAAAAGATGTATTTTTATGTATAAATATGTGGGGTTTATGTAAAACAAATGTGAAATGTTCTAACTACACAATTATGAATGCTTTTAGAAATGGTTTGAGTACTTTCAGAATTATTCAAAAGCACTACCATTGATGGACCGATTTAGAGAATGTTTCAACAATTTTAGAAAATGTTTCATATAATTCGCCTAACTTCGTTGCATTTGGACTTTGTGTCATACATGCAACGGTTCATCTAGTTGATAGAAAAGGTTAGACAATTCACGCATACTTTGACAGTCCTAAATGGGCAATAAGTAGCATCAAAGTCCACAAACTTAAAGAAGTAAGTGTGACCTAGCTATGAAATTGATAGAGGGTGAACCTTTAGGGCACGTGTGACAGTGTGCATGAATGTGTGAATACCGACCACGACAAGAGAACCAAACTCAAAGTAATCGGCCGATCTAAGATCATCTACAGTCGGGCGCCCCCATATGCTCGGGAGGACGGCCCGGCCGCCGACTGGTCACAAAATTCCGTCCCAGACGCGCTCCTCAAATCGACCGTATACGTCCTAGGTGACTGACACCCCTCGTATCTAGCCCAAATCTGGGGCAGGTACGGGGGGAGGCCGAACAAGCACGCGCACATCCGCCACGTCGGATCCGATAGGCAGGACCCACCATAAAATGCACAAAATCCACCCCCTTTGATCTTGTCAGACTATCCATTTGCCTCTCCTTTCTTCTGCCTTGTTCTTCCAGGCCCTCCACTAGCTCCGCCGCCACCCTACCCCTCCCACCGACCCGACCCCTCAGCACCGCCGCCACCACCACCACCACAAATCTCCTCCCTGACCATCTCGCTGGTTTGGCCACCATCTCCACCTCGGCTGCAGCCGCAATATGTCCAGTTATTCTCGGACCACAACTTTCCCTCTATGTGTTTGACAAATTGTCTGACTAGGTTTTTGTGATTCTATAATAGAAAATGATGGACTCGGATGGTTTATCGGATGAGCAGTATGGAAACCCGGAGCTTGATGAGTTAATGAAAAAGGAATTCTTTGATTCATCTTCACTGGACGAAGAGGGCGAGATGTTGATAATCATGAGCATCCAACAGGAAATGTATAGGAGGCAGAGCACATTGTGAACTTCAAGGGTTCAATCAAAGGTAGAGGAGTTCTGAACCGGGATAGAGTCACTGGAGCAAAGCTGCTCTACAAGGACTACTTCCAACCTGCACCGACCTTCCTTGCTACATGGTTTCGTTGAAGCTTACATATGCGTAAACCCTCGTTCTTGCACACGGTAGAGGGAGTGGAAGCACATGATTCCTACTTCAATCTCACTAGGAATTGTTGCTGACAATTCTCATTTTCTACTAAGCAGAAGTGCACGGCTACTCTGAGGATGCTTGGACTAGGTACTGCCGTTGATGCCGCTGGTGAGATGGTCCAGATGGAGGACAACACATGCCCGAAAACCACCATGAGATCTGCCTAAGCCGTGGTGCAGGTGTTTGAAGTAAAGTATCTAAGAGAACCAAATGTGCAAGATATAGAAAAGTTGATGGCTATTGGAGTGGCAAGATACTTTTCAGGTATGCTCAGTTCAACCGATTGAATGCATTGACAATGGAAGAACTGTCCCAAAGGTTTATCCGGGATGTACCAAGATCACACCAATGAGGCCACCATCATACTCGAAGCAATCGGATCAAAAGACTGGTGGATTTGGCATGCTTTCTTTGGCATGATTAATTCTCACAATGACATCAATGTGCTCTGGTGATCTCCCGTGTTTAGGAGACTTTGCAATGGGAAAGCGCCGCTGTACAACTACACTCTCAACGGGCACCACTACAACAAGAGATACTACCTTACAGATGGTACCTATCCTCGATTGAGTTAGGAAGGATGTGGACAGGGCATTCGGGGTGCTCCAAGCTCTATGGGGAATTTTTCATGGAGCCGCAATGATGCAGGTATCAGAGACTCTGTGGCAGCTGATGTGCGTCATTTTGCACAATATAATTGTCGAGGACGAGGGTCAAGGGGCAGCACGAGTGCATGATTTCGAGAAGCTTGGAGAACAAGTCCACATCTCGGCTCAAGATGCAAATGAAATTACGAATTTTCGGCAAATGCATGAGAATCTTCGAGATGAACAGGTGCACGTGCAGGTACTCAATAATCTTGTAGAGAATATGTAGATCCACAATGAAAACGAAGGAGTTTATTATTTGAATTGTGCACTTCAAATAAATTTTATGTTTGAACTATGTATTTCATGTACGAACTATGTTTGAATTGTGGAACTACTTAAATTCTCTTGTGATATTCAGGTGTATTTCGAAAGTGCATGCCTTTGCATGGATTTGATAGTTTGATTTGAAGAGTGTGGCTTCCAGACAACACATAGAAAGGGCCGTCTGACGCTGTCTATTGCCGCGTCTGGACATGTCCGTGGACGTTTAGGGTCGGATTTGCCCGGCCGTAGATGCTCTAAAACCCAGCCACACTCGATCCGTATGACGCCAGTCATGCTGCAGCTGCAGCTGCAGGCCGTCAACATATAAATACTACGTTGGACCGTTGGTTGCTGGCAAGAGCAATGCACGGCATTCACCACACCGTGGCGTTCCTTCTGTTTTAAACCAAATGGGCACATGAACATTCATGAGGATGATATCTGGCAATAACAGATTAATGAAATAGTAAGCAAAAGACAATAGCAACGGATGAACTCTAGGTTGTATTATGTGAAACAACCGTGTACCAAATTCCAATTAGAAAATCTGCCGGCCAGCCTTTTTGGGAGGATGTCCTCGCAGGCCATTTCAGGACAAATCCTCAAACTCTACAAAAATGGAAGGTTCTGCCTATAAACATCGCACCGATCGACCGGCGACCACAACCTGTCCGGTCACAGAATTACATCGGAGCTGCTATCACAAAATGAAGCTTTCCGTGGCAACCGTCGCTTCCCTAGTCTTAGCCTTCGTCGCTGGCACGGCCGGCGCCGTCACGTTCGAGGTGACGAACAACGCGTCGACGACCCCCGGCGGCCAGCGCTTCGACGTGGAGTACGGCGCGGACTACGCGAGGCAGGTCCTTTCGGAAGCTGCCTCCTTCATCTGGAACGTCTTCAACCAGACGGGCGCCCGCGAGGCCGACCGCAGGCCAGTCGACGGCGGCGGCGCCGTCACCCTCGTCGTCGTGGACGACACGGACGGCGGCATCGCCTCCACCAGCGGCAGCGCCATCGAGCTAAGCGAGGGCTACGTCGCCCGCTTCACCGGCGACCTGAAGGCCGAGCTGACGGGGGTGCTGTACCACGAGGCGACCCACGTCTGGCAGTGGGGTCTCCAGGACTACGCGGCGCACTGGTGGGTCTTCGAGGGGGTCGCCGACTTTGTCAGGCTCAAGGCCGGGTACGCGCCGGCGCACTGGGTGGCGCCGGGGCAGGGGCGCAGCTGGGACGGAGGTTACGACGTGACGGCAAGGTTCCTGGACTACTGCGACTCGGTGATCAAGCCCGGGTTCGTCGGGGAGCTCAACGGCAAGATGAAGGACAGCGGGTACAGCGACGGCTACTTCGTGGAGATCCTGGGTAAGAGCGTGCAGGACCTGTGGAACGACTACAAAGCCAAGTACGGGGGCTGATTTTGTTCAAAAAAAAAAGTACGGGGGCTGATCGCGGAAGTAGCCCTACATATAGTGGCCACGTTTCCAGAAACGAAGAAACCAGAGAGAATGCTATGCGCGTTTGCTGGAGAGGTGATTTTCTAGCGGAACCGGTTAAGAGCCATTCATCATTGTTTTTTTTTTCCGGGGGGAGCCATTCATCATTGTTGGTTAAGAGCAAGTGACTTGGTTATGTTTGGAGTCAAAAGATAATCTCGCCGGCATTTATGATTCGTTTGGAAATTATTAGTGTTCCTAGTGTTTAAATCTTGAAAACAAGATTAATCTTACTTGTTTAAAAAATCAAATTCCAATTATGAAATTGATTTATAATGTTTGACCTACTTCATTCGGGTTTCATTTATATTATTATTTTAAGTATTTTGTTCATATTATTTGGTTTAATTATTCTTCATGGTTTGACTTCAGTTTCTAGCATGTTGTTTTTACATGTTGCCATTACGGTTTCTTGTGTGTGTCATTGTAATTTTACATGTTTACATTATATTTTTGTTAAATGTCTTTTTTTTACATGTTTTCATTACTATTTCATTCCGGATTTCATTACTGTTTCATGTGCGTGTCATCTCATTTTCACATGTTTTCATCACTTCTTCATTACATTCCTTTTTACATGTTTGCATTGCTATTTCATTTAGGTTTCTTTACTGTTTCATTTTGGATTTCATATAAGTTTCATTATGGTTCCATAAATTGAGCATAATGTTTTTAAAAAGTGTCCAGGATTGATCTTGTTTTGAAAGATTTAAACTCTAAGAACATTAATATTCAAACAGATAATAAACCTAATCTATTCAAAAGATATAAAGGTTAAACTTCAAAATCAAAATTAAAAAGCATGGGTGGATGGGTCCCCATTGAAAAAATAGGAGAAGGTATAGCACAGTAAAGTTTTGTCCCCAAATAGTGGGTGAGTCCCAGCTAAAAAGAAGAAAAAAAAGAGAAATGAACAAATACACCATACTGTATAAGGATACATGTGATGTGGTTGTTTAAACTGTGCATGCATGCCACGCGTCGCGCATATGCGAATCGCCAGGGGCAGCGCAGTAAATTCCTAGCGCCGCACTCCTCCTTATAAATACAAAGCACTCGTGGACATTAAATCCTCTACTCATGTCGCTCTCACTCTCACAACCCTAGCGCCGCCGCTAGCCTCATTGTCACTGGAGAAGAAGCGCTTCGCTACCGCAACCTCTCCTCATCGTACTCATGCCGGCCGCGAATATCCTCTCCCTGCCGCCGACGTAGTTATCTTCCACCGCCAAGTTAGGGCGCGGGAGATGGAACAGCTCAGCCTCCTCTCCGACTTGTCTTGTTGTTCGTCCCTAGTTCTTGAGTGGTAAATAAATCTCACTTTTTACCGTTCATTTGATCCATTTAACTTTCAATAACTTTAGAAAGGTGTTTTGTCACTTCCAAATCTGGATCTTCTATCATTTTGAATCTCATGATCAGCCAAGTACTTTCACGTATGCTTCATAACTAGTGTGATTCCTCATTGGTACTTATTTACGGGTTCGTACAAATGTGGAACCAACTCATTCTAATAAGTGAATGTCTTCGCACTATGAGGTCAATTTCTTCAAACTAAGTTTATCTTCAAAATGCTCTGAGAATGCATATGTCCTCTCCTGCTTCCCTCGCATCTCTAATTCTTTCACAGTTACATGTCCGTGGGCGGGTCTCTTGGTTCTCATAGTCTGAATTCATCTACAGACTTCTTACAACTTCACCTTGACTCTCCTGAAGCCAGTTCATGTTTAACAAGAAGAGCGAAGCCAATGGCAAGTGGTAAATACTCAAAGAAAGGGGTAGACATTGTCGAGATGTCAAGAATTGTCTTAGATTTTTTATTTTGATGAGCCTCGCTTTGAGGAATTCATGGAATAATCCATTTTCATGGAATAATGAATTAAGGAAGAAAGGATATGAGTCTACCGCTTACAAGAAAAGGTCTCATGATAGTCAATATGGGCCCTCAACACCCATCAATGCACAGGTAGACTGCACTGGATTTGCCTCCAGATCTATATGAAATGTGCAAGTTTGATCCGGAAGAGACATATGGGGAGCGCAGATCGCGCGTACAATGGATTCGCAGGTACTATGCTGAACAATGGTTTCAATACAAGTTTGTGACCCTAGAGTATGCTGCCAAGAATGCCGTGAGGCCACCATGGGCTGATATTTTCTACAAGAAGCTTCATCCGAAGACTAAGACTTAAGCCGTTCTGTTGAACTTCTTTCCATGCATGGTGAGAGGGCCTATTCCTCAAGATGCCGATCCCTCCAGCATATTGTGGTGCCATGATAATGATCTTTTTGAAGCCAACTATCAGTTCGCCAGGGGCTCTGCTGCCCAGAACAAGAAAGACTATGGTAGTAACTTCAACCCAGGTCCAGCAGAACCAAGACCAGATGGCTCTCGTGAAACCGAAGCCAATCTAGTTGGCCCCTTTGATGTTTTTGCTGCATTTCCGGCGCACTATACTGCACAAAGAGCAAGTGTTGAGACTACTCAAGAAGGTGAGGAACACATTGATGCTCCTGAATCCCGAAGCCAGTCAAAGGCTTCAAAAGCTGCATCTGCTCCAAAAGCTTCAAGAGTGAAGCCACTAAAGATTGCACCTCCTGAATCCAGTGTCCACTCAGAAGACTTGTCTCGGACCTCTCCGAAGACAAAAGACACTATTGGGTGTGCCCCTCCTCCAACCAGAATACTACGTGATGATGGTGATATCACTGATCTGTCAAGTGATGAAGATCTTGATGATGATGATGCACTGGAGCTGCTGATCAAGAACAAGCAGGAAGAAGCTGATATCTTCAAGAACCTGTGTCTGTTCAATGCTGCCATTCTGAATAACTTCATTGATGAGTGGTTCGGTTATCCATCTCTATCTCTTGAAGACCTAAAGCTGCACATTGGCATCAGCATTACCTTCCAAGGTTTTGTGAATCAAGAACTGGCCACTGCTCAGAAAGTGATTGAGCAAAAGAACAAGGTTGACCATGAAAAGGCTGTCTTCAAGAAGCATGTGGCCAAGCTAAGTGCCACTGATATTGAGAAGTTCAAGTTGATGATGACATGCCTCAAAGATGGATTCCAGAGGCGTCGTGATGAAGCCAAAGGCTCACGTGAGCGTCTGAATAACTATGCATCAAAGTGCGTCCAAGTTCACAATTAAGGCTTGAAGAGAAATGCTCTTGGCCGCCCTCCTATTGCCCCAAAGCTGGCAAAGAAGAAGAAGAAGGAACCGATCGTCCCTACTGCCGAGGCTTCAAGGCAAGAAGTGCCAAAGATTATCTTCCCTCAAAGCTTTGCTGGTCCAAAGCCCTCCACTTCATCTGTCGCTTCTGAAAGGAAGAAGACGAAGCAAGCCGAAGCCGAAGCCAAGAAGCGAAGGCATCAAGAAGCTTCTGATGCCCCTTCTTCACAGAAGCGACAGAAAACAAAGTCATCAAAGGCTTCACGAAGGGCACAAGCACCAACCTCTTCATTGCTCCTCACAAGCCGCTGCTTGGGAAGCCCATCTCAGTCGCTTTGCCTGCCTCCTCCCACCAAGAAATATGAATGGTTGTGCATGAACCTGCTCCCACATAGGCTCATGTCACTATTGAGATTCCACCTGTTGACACCACCGCAGCTGAAGACATTGGTCACGAAGACAATGTGGAAAAAGATGATGATGAAGTCCTTCCTCAGCTCACCCAGAAACCGGTATCACCGCCTGTGCTTTCACAGAATGAACTCATAAGCATTGGCGGTCCCATGATGCCAATGGTTCAAGATTCGTTCTAGGAAGAGAAACACCCCAATTCCCCTCTGCATGAAGTGATCCCGTGCACACCACCAACTCAAGTGACTACTCCAGTGCTTGAGACCCCCCAAGACACACAAGAAGACATGGAGAACACAACGCCATCTCCTCAGGCGTCACCGGCATTCCGTAGGCTACACAAAGTGTTGGGAAACGTAGCATGCAATTTAAAAAAAATTCCTACGCTCACGGAAGATTTATCTAGGAGATGCATAGCAACGAGTGAAGGAAATATGCCCTAGAGGCAATAATAAAGTTGTTATTTATATTTCCTTATATCATGATAAATGTTTATTATTCATGATAGAATTGTATTAACCGGAAACTTGATACATGTGTGGATACATAGACAAAACACCGTGTCCCTAGTAAGCCTCTACTAGACTAGCTCGTTAATCAAAGATGGTTAAGTTTCCTAACCATAGACATGTGTTGTCATTTGATGAACGGGATCACATCATTAGGAGAATGATGTGATGGACAAGACCCATCCGTTAGCTTAGCATAATGATCGTTAAGTTTTATTGCTATTGCTTTCTTCATGACTTATACATATTCCTCTAATTAGGAGATTATGCAACTCCCGAATACCGGAGGAACACCTTGTGTGCTCTCAAACGTCACAAGGTAACTGGGTGATTATAAAGATGCTCTACAAGTGTCTCCGAAGGTGTTTGTTGGGTTGGCATAGATCAAGATTAGGATTTGTCACTCCGTGTATCGGAGAGGTATCTCTGGGTCCTCTCGGTAATGCACATCACTATAAGCCTTGCAAGAAATGTGACTAATGAGTTAGTTATGGGATGATGCATTACGGAACGAGTAAAGAGACTTGCCGGAAACGAGATTGAACTAGGTATGAGGATATCGACGATCGAATCTCAGGCAAGTAACATACTGATGACAAATGGAATGACGTATGTTGTTATTGCGGTTTGACCGATAAAGATCTTCGTAGAATATGTAGGAACCAATATGAGAATCCAGGTTCCGCTATTGGTTATTGATCGGACATGTGTCTCGGTCATGTCTACATAGTTCTCGAACTCGTAGGGTCCGCACACTTAACGTTCGATGACGATTTGTATTATGAGTTATGTGTTTTGGTGACCGAAGATTGTTCGGAGTCCTTGATGAGATCACGGACTTTAAGAGGATTATCGAAATCGTCGATAGATACAGATTGATATATTGGACGATAGAATTTGGACACTGGAATGGTTTCGGGACATTTCAGATATTTATCAGAGTACCGAGGGGTTACCGGAACCCCCCGGGGAAGTAATGGGCCAACACGGGCCATACGGGAGAGAGGGGAGCCCCCCAATGGGTTGTCCGAATTGGACAAGGGGAAGGGGTGCGGCCCCCCTTTCCTTTCCCCCTCTCGCTCTCCTTCCCTCTTTCCCCCTCCATGAGAAGGAAAAAAGGGGGGCGAATCCTATTAGGACTGGAGTCCTAGTAGGACTCCCTATCCTTGGCGCGCCCCTGGTGGCCGGCCTCCTCCTCCCCTCCTTTATATACAGGGGCAGGGGGCACCCCAAAGCACAACAGTTATTCTCTTAGCCATGTGCGGTGCCCCCTCCACAGTTTACTCATCCGGTCATAGAGTCGTAGTGCTTAAGCGGAGCCCTGCACGGATCACATCACCATCACCGTCACCAAGCCGTTGTGCTGACAAAACTCTCCCTCGACCCTCTGCTGGATCAAGAGTTCGAGGGACGTCATCGAGCTGAACGTGTGCTAAACTCGGAGGTGCCGTACGTTTGGTACTAGATCAGTTGGATCGTGGAGACGTTCGACTACATCAACCGCGTTAACCTAACGCTTCTACTTTCGGTCTACGAGGATACGTGGACACACTCTCCCCCTCTCGTTGCTCTGCATCTCCTAGATAGATCTTGCATGATCGTAGGAATTTTTTTGAAATTGCATGCTACGTTCCCCAACAGTGGCATCCAAGCCGGGTTTATGCGTAGATGATATGCATGAGTAGAACACAAAAAGTTGTGGGCGATAATAGTCATACCGTGGTATTGTTGGATGAAGCGGCCTGGACCAACCTTACATGACCACATTCATGAGACCTGTTCCACCGACAGACATGCAACTTGTTTTGCATAAAGGTGGTTGGCGGTTGTCTGTTTCTCCAACTTTAGTTGAATCGAATTTGACTACGGCCGGTCCTTGTTGAAGGTTAAAACAACACACTTGACGAAAAATCGTTGTGGTTTTGTTGCATAGGTAAGAACAGTTCTTACTAGAAGCCCGTAGCAGCCACGTAAAACTTGCAACAACAAAGTAGAGGACGTCTAACTTGTTTTTGCAGGGCATGTTGTGATGTGATATACGTTGTTGTATGAGATGATCATGTTTTGTAAAAGTTATCGGCAACTGGCAGGAGCCTTATGGTTGTTGTTTTATTGTATGAAATGCAATCCCCATGTAATTGCTTTACTTTATCACTATGCGGTAGCGATAGTCGTAAAAGCAACAGTTGGTGAAACGACAACGACGCTACGATGGATATCAAGGTGTCAAGCCAGTGAAGATGGAGATCATGCTGGTGCTTTGGAGATGGAGATCAAAGGCACAAGATGATGATGGCCATATCATGTCACATATTTTGATTGCATGTGATGTTTATTTTTTATGCATCTTATTTTGCTTAGTACGGCAGTAGCATTATAAGATGATCCCTCACTAAATTTCAAGGTATAAGTGTTCTCCCTGAGTATGCACCGTTGCTACAGTTCGTCGTGCCAAGACACCATGTGATGATCGGGTGTGATAAGCTCTACCTTCACATACAACGGGTGTAAGAAAGTTTTGCACGTGCAGAATACTCAGGTTAAACTTGACGAGCCTAACATATACAAATATGGCCTCAGAACACTGAGACCAAAAGGTCGAACGTGAATCATATAGTAGATATGATCAACATAGAGATGTTCACCATTGAAAACTACTCCATCTCACGTGATGATCAGAGATGGTTTAGTTGATATGGATCACGTGATCATTTAGATGACTAGAGGGTTGTCTATCTAAGTGGGAGTTCTTAAGTAATATGATTAATTGAACTTTAATTTATTAGAACTTAGTCCTGATAGTTTTTGCATATCTATGTTGTTGTAGATCAATGGCTCGTGCTACCATTCCCTTGAATTTTAATGTGTTCCTAGAGAAAGCTAAGTTGAAAGATGATGGTAGTAACTACACGGACTAGGTCGCTAAATTGAGGATTATCCTCATTGCTGCACAGAAGAATTACATCCTGGAAGTACCGCTAGATGCAAGGCCTGCTGCAGGAGCAACTCTAGACAATATGAACGTCTGGCAAGCTAAATCTATTGACTACTCGATAGTTTAGTATGCCATGCTTTATGTCTTAGAATCGGGACTTCAAAGACGTTTTGAACGCCATGGAGCATATGAGATGTTCCAAGAGTTGAAGTTAATATCTCAAGCAAATGCCCGAGTTGATAGATATGAAGTCTCCAACAAGTTCTGTAGCTGCAAGATGGAGGAGAACAGATCTGTCAGTGAACACATACTCAAAATGTCTGGGTACCATAACCACTTGACTCAGCTAGGAGTTAATCTTCCAGATGATAGTGTCATTGACAGAGTTCTTCAATCACTGCCACCAAGCTATAAAGGCTTCATGATGAACTATAATATGCAAGGGATGGAAAAGATAATTCCCGAGCTCTTCACAATGCTTAAGGCAGCGGAGGTAGAAATCAAAAAGGAGCATCAAGTGTTGATGGTTAACAAGACCACTAGTTTGAAGAAAAAGGGAAAAGGAAAGAAGGAGACCTTCAAGAAGAATAGCAAGCAAGTTGCTGCTCTTGGGAAGAAGCCCAAGTCTGGACCTAAGCCTAAAACTGAGTGCTTCTACTGCAAAGGGACTGGTCACTGGAACCGGAACTGCCCCAAGTATTTGGCGGATAAGAAGCATGGCAAAGTGAAAGGTATATTTGATATACATGTTATTGATGTGTACCTTACTAATGGTTGTAGTAGCGCCTAGGTATTTGATACTGGTTCTGTTGCTCATATTTGCAACTGGAAATAGGGCTACATATTAAATGAAGATTGGCTAAGGACGAGGTGATGGTGCGCGTCGGAAATGGTTCCAAGGTCGATGTGATCGCCGTCGGCACGCTTCTTCTACATCTACCTTCAGGATTAGTTTTAGACCTGAATAATTGTTATTTGGTGCCAGCATTGAGCATGAACATTATATCTGGATCTTGTTTGATGCGAGACGATTATCCATTTAAATCAGAGAATAATGGTTGTTCTATTTATATGAGTAATATCTTTTATGGTCATGAACCCTTGATGAGTGGTCTATTTTTGTTGAACCTCGATCATAGTGATACACATATTCATAATATTGAAGCCAAAAGATGCAAAGTTAGTAATGATAGTGCAACTTATTTGTGCCACTGCTGTTTAGGTCATATTGGTGTAAAGCGCATGAAGAAACTCCATGCTGATAGGCTTTTGGAATCACTTGATTATGAATCATTTGATGCTTGCGAACCATGCCTCATGGGCAAGATGACTAAAACTCCATTCTCCAGAACAATGGAGGGAGCCATTGATTTATTGGAAATAATACATATTGATGTATGCGGTCCGATGAGTATTGAGGCTCGCGGTGGGTATCGTTATTTTCTGACCTTCACAGATGATTTGAGCAGATATGGGTATATCTACTTAATGAAACATAAGTCTGAAACATTTGAAAAGTTTAAAGAATTTTACACTGAAGTGGAAAATCATCGTAACAAGAAAATAAAGTTTCTATGATCTGATCGTGGAGGTGAATATTTGAGTTACGAGTTTGGTCTTCATTTGACACAATGTGGAATAGTTCACAACTCACGCCACCTGGAACACCACAACGTAATGGTGTGTTCGAACGTCGTAACCATAATTTATTAGATATGGTGTGATCTATGATTTCTCTTACTGATTTACCAGTATCATTTTGGGGTTATGCATTAGAGACAGTTGCATTCATGTTAAATATGACACCATCTAAATCTGTTAAGACGACGCCATATGAACTGTGGTTTAGCAATAAACCTAAGCTGTCGTTTCTTAAAGTTTGGGGCTGCGATACTTATGTGAAAAAGCTTCAACCTGATAAGCTCGAAACCAAATCAGAGAAGTGCGTCTTCATAGGATACCCAGAAGAAACTGTTGGGTACTCCTTCTATCACAAATCAGAAGGCAAGATATTTGTTGCTAAGGATGGATCCTCTCTAGAGAAGGAGTTTCTCTCAAAAGAAGTGAGTGGGAGGAAAGTAGAACTTGATGAGGTAGTTGTACCTTCTCTTGAATTGGAAAGTGGTTCATCACAGAAATCAATTCCCGTGATGCCTACACCAATTAGTGAGGAAGCTAATGATGATCATGAAACTTCAGATCAAGTTACTACCGAGCCTCGTAGGTCAACCAGAGTACGTTCTGCACCAGAGTGGTATGGTAATCTTGTTCTGGAAGTCATGTTACTAGACCATGATGAACCTATGAACTATGAGGAAGCGGTGTTGAGCCCAGATTCCGAAAAATGGCTTGAGGCCATGAAATCTGAGATGGATCGATGTATGAGAACAAAGTATGGACTTTGGTTGACTTGCCCGATGATCGGCAAGCCATAGAAAATAAATGGATCTTCAAGAAGAAGACTAAAGATGATGGTAATGTTACTGTCTACAAAGCTCGACTTGTTGCGAAAGGTTTTCAAAAAATTCAAGGAGTTGACTACGATGAGACCTTCTCATATGTAGCGATGCTTAAGTCTGTCCGAATCATGTTAGCAATTGCCGCATTTTATGGTTATGAAATTTGGCAAATGGATGTCAAAACTGCATTCCTTAATTGATTTCTTAAACAAGACTTGTATATGATGCAACCAGAAGGTTTTGTCGATTCTAAAGGTGCGAACAAAGTGTGCAAGCTCCAGTGATCCATTTATGGACTGGTGCAAGCCTCTGGGAGTTGGAATATATGATTTGATAGTGTGATCAAAGCATATGGTTTTATACAGACTTTTGGAGAAGCTTGTATTTACAAGAAAGTGAGTGGGAGCTCTGTAGCATTTCTAATATTATATGTGGACGACATATTGTTGATTGGAAATGATATCGAATTTCTGGATAGCATAAAAGGATACTTGAATAAGATTTTTTTAATGAAATACCTCGGTGAAGCTGCTTATATATTGGGCATCAAGATCTATAGAGATAGATCAAGATGCTTAATTGGACTTTCACAAAGCACATACCTTGATAAAGTTTTGAAGAAGTTCAAAATGGATCAGTCAAAGAAAGGGTGTTTGTTGGGTTAGCGTAGATCAAGATTAGGATTTGTCACTCTGTGTATTGGAGAGGTAACTCTGGGACCTCTCGGTAATGCACATCATATAAGCCTTGCAAGCGATGTGACTAATGATTTAGTTACGGGGTGATGCATTACGGAACGAGTAAAGAGACTTGCCGGGAACAAGATTGAACTAGGTATGAGGATACCGACGATCGAATCTTGGGCAAGTAACGTACCAATGACAAAAGGGAATGACGTATGTTGTTATTGCGGTTGGACCGATAAAGATCTTCGTAGAATATGTAGGAACCAACATGAGCATCCAGGTTCCACTGTTGGTTATTGATCGGATATGTGCCTTGGTCATGTGTACATAGTTCTCGAACCCGTAGGGTCCGCACGCTTAACGTTCGATGATGATTTTGTATTATATGGCTTGCCGATCATCGGGCAAGTCAACCAAAGTCCATACTTTGTTCTCATACATCGATACATCTTAGATTTCATGGCCTCAAGCCATTTTTGGGAACCTGGGCTCATCGTCGCTTGCTCATAGTTCGTAGGTTCATCATGGTCTAGTAACATGACTTCCAGAACAAGATTACCATACCACTCTGGTGCGGAACGTGCTCTGGTTGACCTACGAGGTTTGGTAGTAACTTGATCTAAAGTTTCATGATCATTATCATTAACTTCATCTCTAGTTGGTGTAGGCATCACTGGAACAATTTTCTGTGATGAGCTACTTTCCAATTCGAGAGAAGGTAGAATTACCTCATCAAGTTCTACTCTCCTCCCACTCACTTCTTTCGAGAGAAACTCCTTCTCTAGAAAGGATCCATTCTTAGCAATAAAGATCTTGCCTTCTGATCTGGGATAGAAGGTGTACCCAATAGTTTCTTTTGGGTATCCTAGGAAGACGCACTTTTCCGATTTGGGTTCGAGCTTAACAGGCCGAAGCTTTTTTACATAAGCATCGTAGCCCCAAACTTTAAGAAACGACAGCTTAGGTTTCTTGCCAAACCACAGTTGATACGGTGTTGTCTCAACGGATTTAGGTGGTGCCCTACTGAAAGTGAATGCAGCTATCTCTAATGCATAGCCCCAAAATGATAATGGTAAACGGTAAGGGACATCATAGATCACACCATATCTAATGAAGTACGATTACGGTGTTCGGACACAGCATTACGCTGTGGTGTTCCAGGTGGCGTGAGTTGTGAAACTATTCCACACTGTTTTAAACTTTATTTTCTTGTTACGATGATTCTCCACTTCACTCTAAAATTCTTTGAACTTTTCAAATGTTTCAGACTTGTGTTTCATTAAGTAGATATACCCATATCTGCTCAAATCATCTATGAAGGTCAGAAAATAATGATACCTTCCGCGAGCCTCAACACTCATCGGACCGCATACATCGGTATGTATTATTTCTAGTAAGTCAGTAGCTTGCTCCATTGTTCCGGAGAACGGAGTTTTAGTCATCTTGCCCATGAGGCATGGTTTGCAAGCATCAAATGATTCATAATCAAGTGATTCCAAAAGCCCATCTGCATGGAGTTTCTTCGTGTGCTTTACACAAATATGACCTAACGGCAGTGCCACAAATATGTTGCACTATCATTATCAATTTTGCATCTTTTGGCATCAATATTATGAATATGTGTGTCACCACAATCGAGATTTAGTAAAAATAGACCAATCTTCTAGGGTGCATGACCATAAAAGATATTACTCATATAAATAGAATAACCTATTCTCTGATTTAAATGAACAACTGTCTCGCATCAAACAAGATCCAGATATAATGTTCATGCTCAACGCTGGCACTAAATAACAATTACTCAGGTCTAAAAGTAATCCCGAAGGTAGATGTAGAGGTAGCATGCCAACGGCGATCACATTGACCTTGAAACCATTCTCGACGCGCATCATCACCTCGTCCTTAGCCAATCTTCATTTAATCCTTAACCATTGTTTCGAGTTACAAATATGAGAAACCGAATCAGTATCAAATACCCAGGCGCTACTATGAGCATTAGTAAGGTACACATCAACAACATGTATATCAAATATACCTTTGTTCACTTTGCTATCCTTCTTATCCGTCAAATACTTGGGGCAGTTCCGCTTCCTATGACCAGTCCCTTTGAAGTAGAAGCACTCAATTTCAGGCTTGGGTCCAGACTTGGGCTTCTTCCTGAGAGTGGCTACTTGCTTGCCATTCTTCTTGAATTTCCCCTTCTTTCCCTTGCCCTTTTTCTTGAAACTAGTGGTCTTGTTAACCATCAACACTTGACCCTCCTTCTTGATTTCTACCTCCGCAGCTTTGAGCATAGCGAAGAGCTCGGGAATTGTCTTATCCATCCCTTGCATATTATAGTTCATCATGAAGCCTTTGTAGCTTGGTGGCAGTGATTGAAGAACTCTATCAATAACACTATCATCTGGAAGAATAGCTCCCAGCTGAGTCAAGTGGTTATGATACCCAGACATTTTGAGTATGTGTTCACTAACAGAACTGTTCTTCTGCATCTTGAAGCTATAGAACTTGTTGGAGACTTCATATCTCTCAACTCGGGCATTTGCTTGAAATATTAACTTCAACTCCTGGAACATCTCATATGGTCCATAATGTTCAAAATGTCTTTGAAATCCCGACTCTAAGCCGTAAAGCATGGCACACTGAACTATCGAGTAGTCATTAGATCGAGCTTGCCGGACATTCATAACATCAGCATATGCTCCTGCAACAGGCTTTTCACCTACCGGTGCATCAAGGACATAATTCTTCTATGCAGCAATGAGGATAATCCTCAAGTTACGGACCCAATCCGTGTAGTTGCTACCATCATCTTTCAACTTAGATTTCTCTAGGAACGCAATAAAATTCAAGGGAACGTTAGCATGGGCCATTGATCTACAACATAGATATGCAAAAACTATCAGGACTAAGTTCAGATAAATTAAGTTCAATTAATCATATTACTTAAGAACTCCCACTTAGATAGACATCCCTCGAGTCATCTAAATGATTATGTGATCCAAATCAACTAAACCATGTCCAATCATCACGTGATATGCAGTAGTCATCAATGGTGAACATCTCTATGTTGATCATATCTACTATATGATTCACGTTCGACCTTTCGGTCTCAGTGTCCCGAGGCCATGTCTGTACATGCTAGGCTCATCAAGTTTATCCTGAGTATTCCGCATATGCAAAACTGTCTTGCACCCATTGTATATGAACGTAGAGCCTATCACACCCGATCATCACGTGGTGTCTCAGCACGACGAATTGTCGAAAATGGTGCATACTTAGGGAGAACACTTATACCTTGAAATTTTAGTGAGGGATCATCTTATAATGCTACCGCCGTACTATGAAATATAAGATGCACAAAAGATAAACATCACATGCAATCAAAATATGTGACATGATATGGCCATCATCATCTTGTGCCTTTGATCTCCATATCCAAAGCACCATCATGATCTCCATCATCACTGGCTTGACACATTGATCTCCATCATAGCGTCATGGTCATCTTGCCAACTATTGCTTCTACAACTATTGCTAACGCATAGTGATAAAGTAAAGAAATTACATGGCATTTGCATTTCATACAATAAAGAGACAACCATAAGGCTCCTGCCGGTTGCCAGTAACTTTTACAAAGCATGGTCATCTCATACAATAACGTATATCACATCATGTCTTGACCATATTACATCACAACATGCCCTGCAAAAACAAGTTAGTCGTCCTCTACTTTGTTGTTGCAAGTTTTACATGGCTGCTACAGGCTTCTAGCAAGAACCGTTCTTACCTACACATCAAAACCATGACAGTGATTTATCAAGTTTGCTATTTTAACCTTTAACAAGGACCGGCCGCAGTCAAATTTGATTCAACTAAGGTAGGAGAAACTGACACCCGCTAGCCACCTTTATGCAAAACGAGTTGCATATCTGTCGGTGGAACCGATCTCATGAACGTGGTCATGTAAGGTTGGTCCGGGCCTCTTCATCCAATAATACCGTCGAATCAAAATAAGAGGTTCACTGGTTCGAGTCGGTCCTATACAAACGGTTTTTAACCCCTTTCCGCAACGGCATTTGGAACCGTCGCCTAGTGAGTGTGGGCGATAGGGGGGTCCTTCCCACATGACCCAGAAACCGTCGGGATATGCCCTCCTGGCACAAACGCTCGGCAAAATGAGGTCGTGTGCGACCGGCGAGCGCTCAAATACAGAAATACATACAGTAGAGCTAAAAAATACAATTATACAGGCGAAATTGTTTCTGGTCGCAAGTACATCCCACACAGCCAGTCCCCGCTAAACGTTTCCGTTCGTATGTACATCCCACACAGTCGCTCCGAGGAAAATGTTTCCGTTCAAAGATACATCACACACAATTTTTCCCGTTAAATCGTTTGCGTTATTGAATGTATCACACAGGGTCCGTAGAAGAAACTGTGTGGCAAAGGCTGCCCATCACACGCAGTTTTTATGTGGTAAATGTTTGCGCAAGGTGGCCTAACGCAAACAATTTTCAAGAGAAAGTCGTGTTGATTGTTCATTGATCCAACACGGTTTATTCCTAGAAACTATGTGTGTTGCCTTAGGTCATCGCCCACGGTATTTTTTCAATAACCGTTTGCAATAGCAAAACCCAATTAGCAGGCTAATTTCCCTGTTATTAATAATCCATTTATTAATCTAATTGACATTCGTATTAAGCACACAATATATTTCATTTCCATATTAAGGAAGCAGAATTTCATACATCAGAGTACAACATGATATAGCTTCAGCACTCAGCTACCCCATTACATAACTGCACCAGCACCAAGTTTCACATGCAACATGTAGAACCTTTCGAAATTAGCATCATAGACGGTATATAGACAGGTGCATCTCATCTGGAAAACTGCTGAAGCGGAAGGCGAATATTGAGCCTTCATTCATGTTAAAGGTCTTTGCAACTTTAGGCCAGTACCTGTGGATGATTGACCATCCGTCCTTCGTCCTCTTCAGGAACACTTCAATATTAAACCATGTGTGTTGTATGAAAACCTTCCTCGCCTCCTGACCATAGAGGTGGTTTGAGAGGTAATCATCAGTCAACTATTTTGGAAAGGCCAGAAAACAAGGATGTGCATAAATATCTTCTCTATATTGGAAATGGGGCAAAGGAATAAAAAAGGCAAGGTATAATAGTTAGTAACATCTTGTAGTGAACTGATGCCTTCTTCATTTTGCACACAAAGATCTTGTTGTTTTTTGTCGTTAATTTCTTTATCCTAAAAATCTTTCTGAGTTTCTTGATTTGATTGATATTCATGCACAACTCATTTCCCCATATGCAAAAAGGGTCGAACAGTGGGTCAAAACCTCTGACAGCAGGACCTATATGTGCAAGACCAAATTGTTAAAAACCTAAATATTAGAATGGTTCATGCAATTGCACAATAATGTGCTATTAGACAACAGACCATGCACGTGCTAACCTCGATTGTGAACCTCGGTGCTTCCCATTGTTTCCCTGCAACACATATACGGTAGTTAGTCATCAGGTTAAGTAAGGGTTCGCATGCTATTAGTAAAATATGTTGATGAAAAATAAGCACATTGCAGATTCATCATATTAATTCAAGCTACATGGAAAACTCGTTTATCCAAACCAAGCATGATTAAGAACTAGGAAATATAGCACTTGTATATATTTCTCATGTATTAAGTGCAGCCAAATTCAATTTATTCCTCACATGCACAACAATACAAAATTCTACCCACGACAATTGGACATCGCATTGCAGAATTGAACCAAGTAGTTAACTAAACACCACAACAAATGAACCAAACATTAACTTAGCACCACATTGCACAATATAACATACTCCTAATAGAAGATCACAAAGGTAACCAAACAGTTAACTACAACCAATTGTAGCAATTGTATTTATTTCTCATGTATTCACTACAACCAAATTCAATTTACTCCTCACATGGTATACAACAATAGAATGCACCTACAACTATTGAACATCGCATTGTAGAATTGAACCAAACAGTTAACTAAACACCACAGCACAAATAAACCAAACGTTAACTGAGCACCACATTGCACAATGTATAACCAAACCAAGCATGCTTGACAACTTGGAAATGTAGCAATTGTATTCGTTTCTCATGTATTTTGTAAAGATAAATTCGATTTTCTCACATGGAAGACAATACAAAATTGCAGCCTGAAGAATTGAACATCACATTTGCAGAATTGAACCAAACAATTAACTGAAGACGACAACTAATTAACAAAACAGTTAATAAGTGAGCACAACACTGCATGACATATAGAACATATACACTAGAGCAACAAATTACATGGTAAAATTAGATACCACAATTCACTAGAATTTGTGAAGGAAAGGTAGGAGCAGCACACGCAACGGGTAAACCGAGCATGCTTAATCGGCGTAGCTAGCAAATGGCAAGGTGCTCCTCCAAGATCTGGGGGTCGGCACGAATGGAAGCCATCATGACCTCATCCGCGCGTGCTGCCGCGATTTGCTTCTCCGCTGCCAAATGCGCCTTGAGATCCTGGTTATACTGCGTGCACCATGGCTTAGGGCGGCGCTTATTTGGTGGCGGGGTCGGTGATTTGGGTGGAAGGTGTCGCGCCGGCGGTCAGGGCATGTGGGGTGTGTAAGGAGGAAGAGGATGGGGGTCGGGTGTGGATTACCTGCCTAGACAGACGAGGACGAGCAGCATGAAGGAGGGTTGTCGACGAGGAGGCGACAGCGCTGCAAGCAAGGAGTGAAGGTTTCAAATTGGAAAGGAAGGCGGAAACAGGGGAAATGTGGCTTTTGGTAAGGGGGAGGGGGCGGGGAGGTAGATATTTCCGCGGAAGCCAAAAGTTTGGAATCGCTTCAGGGAAAAACTGGCGTGCAAAGTGTCATCAGACACGGTCCCTTATTCAGAACTATGTACGATATGTGAACATCACAAACAATTCAGATAGCTTAACCTATGTGTGTTGGGTTTGAACGTCAAAAATTTTGGTTCGAATTTCCCTAGTTACAGTGGTCATCCACGTCATTGCATAATTTGGGTACACAAAGGAGACCACATCACACCCACACTTCTTAATCGAGAAAGTTCAGCTATTAAACAGAGCTAGATGACCTAAACATTACTCTAACAAATTAAAGACCACCGCTCTTAATTAAACAAAAAAAAGAGTACTACTACGGCTGGTGCTCATCGATCTCCGCTGCCGCCTCCATGTCTAGCTCGCGCCCGACGGTCTCCTGGAAAGGGGCTCCATGGCATCCATCGGACCATACTCGGCAAGCATCTCTCCATCCGCGTCTGCTATCTCTTTGGAAAAGGCCGCCACGAGCTGGGCGTGCAGACGCGATCTGGGCTTGGATGGGCTCCGTCGTCGCAAGGTATGCGGCGGAGGAACAGACGGTTGCTCGAACGCTCTTGCCGATTGCCAGCCCTTCGGCCGTGGGTTTGATACGTCCATTTTGCATCATGCTTTTATATCGATATTTATTGCATTATGGGCCGTTATTACACATTATTTCACAATACTTATGCCTATTCTCTCTTATTTTACAAGGTTTACATAAAGAGGAAGAATGCCGGCAGGTGGGATTCTGGGCTGGAAAAGGAGCAAATATTAGAGACCTATTCTGCACAGCTCCAAAAGTCCTAAAACTTCACGGAAGTCATTTTCAGAATATATAAAAAAATACTGAGCGCAAGAAGTTCCGGAGGGGGGCCACACCCTACCCACGAGGGTGGGGGCGCGCCCTACCCCCTGGGCGCACCCCCTGCCTCGTGGGCCCCCTGGTGGCCCTCCGATGCCCATCTTCTGCTATATGGATCTTTTGATGAGGAAAAAATCATAAGCCATCTTCCGGGACGAGACTCCGCCGCCACTAGGCGGAACCTTGGCGGAATCAATCTAGGGCTCCGGCGGAGCTGTTCTGCCGGGGAAACCTCCCTCCGGGAGGGGGAAATCATCGCCATCGTCATCACCAACGCTCCTCTCATCGGGAGAGGGCAAGCTCCATCAACATCTTCACCAGCACCATCTCCTCTCAGACCCTAGTTCATCTCTTGTATCCAATTCTTGTCTCTAAGTCCGGGATTGGTACCTGTAGGTTGCTAGTAGTGTTGATTACTCCTTGTAGTTGATGCTAGTTGGTTTATTTGGTGGAAGATCATATGTTCAGATCCTATATGCATATTAATACTCCTCTGATTATGAACATGAATATTCTTTGTGAGTAGTTACATTTGTTCCTGAGGACATGGGAGAAGTCTTGCTATTAGTAGTCATGTGAATTTGGTATTCGTTTGATATTTTGATGAGATGTATATTGTCTCTCCTCTAGTGGTGTTATGTGAACGTCAACTACATGACACTTCACAATTATTTGGGCCTAGAGGAAGGCATTGGGAAGTAATAAGTAGATGAGGGGTTGCTAGAGTGACAGAAGGTTAAACCCTAGTTTATGTGTTGCTTCGTAAGGGGCTGATTTGGATCCATATGTTTCATGCTATGGTTAGGTTTACCTTAATAATTTTGTTGTAGTTGCGGATGCTTGCAATAGAGGTTAATCATAAGTGGGATGCTTGTCCAAGTAAGGGCAGTACCCAAGCACCGGTCCACCCACATACCAAATTATCAAAGTACCGAACGCGAATCATATGAATGTGATGAAAACTAGCTTGACGATAATTCCCATGTGTCCTCGGGAGCGCTTTTCTCTATATAAGAATTTGTCCAGGCTTGTCCTTTGCTACAAAATGGATTGGGCCACCTTGCTGCACTTTATTTACTTTTGTTACTTGTTGCTCGTTACCAATTATATCTTATCACAAAACTATCTGTTACCAATAATTTCAGTGCTTGCAGAGAATACCTTGCTGAAAACCGCTTATCATTTCCTTCTGCTCCTCGTTGGGTTCGACACTCTTACTTATCGAAAGGACTACGATAGATCCCCTATACTTGTGGGTCATCAAGACTCTTCTCTAGCGCTGTTTCCGGGGAGTGAAGCGCCTTTGGTAGGTGGAATTTGGTAAGGAAAAATTTATATAGTGTGCTGAAATTTACTGTCACTTGTTACTATGGAAAGTAATCCTCCGAGGGGCTTGTTCGGGGTATCTTCACCCCGCCCAGTAGAGAAAAGAGTTGCTCCTCAACCTATTGAACCTACTAAAAATGAAAATGTCTACTTTGAGATTCCTTCGGGTATGATAGAAAAACTGCTAGCTAATCCTTTTGCAGGAGACGGAACAATGCATCCTGATGAGCACCTAATATATGTGGATGAAGTTTGTGGATTATTTAAGCTTGCAGGTGTGCCCGATGATGTTATTAAGAAGAAGGTCTTCCCTTTATCTATGAAGGGATATGCATTGACATGGTATATGCTATGTGATGATATGGGATCATGGAACTACAAACGATTGAAATTGGAATTTCATCAGAAGTTTTATCCTATGCATCTTGTTCATCGTGATCGCAATTATATATATAATTTTTGGCCTCGCGAAGGAGAAAGCATCCCTCAAGCTTGGGGGAGGCTTAAATCAATGTTATATTCATGCCCCAATCACGAGCTTCCAAGAGAAATAATTATTCAAAAAATTTATGCTCGGCTTTCTAATAATAATCGCACATGCTCGATACTTCTTGTGCTGGCTCTTTTATGATGAAGACTATTGAATTCAAATGGGATTTATGGGAAATAATTAAACACAACTCTGAATATTGGGACCTCGACGAAGGTAAGGAGTCAGGTATGACACCTATGTTTGATTATGTTAAATCTTTTATGGATACTGTTGTTTTCCGTAAATTTAGCACTAAATATGGACTTGACTCTGAAATAGTAGCTTCTTTCTGTGAATCTTTTGCTACTCATGTTGATCTCCCTAGGGAGAAGTGGTTTAAATATCATCCTCCCATAGAAGTAAAAGTAGCTTGACCTATTAAATTCAAAGAAAAGACTGTCACTTATAATGATCCTATTGTTCCTACTGCTTATGTTGAGAAACCACATTTTCCTGTTAGGATAAAAGATCATGCTAAAGCTTCAACTGTGGTTCGTAAAAGAAATATTAGAACTTATACACCTCCTGAGCAAGTTAAAGTTGAACCTAATATTGCTATTGTTAAAGATCTCTTGTCTGATAATATTGATGGGCATGTTATTCATTTCTCTGATGAGACTGCTAGAATTGCTAAACCTTGTGCTAAAGATAAACATATACCCGTGGTAGGCATGCCTGTTATTTCTGTTAAAATAGGAGATCATCGTTATCATGGCTTATGTGATATGGGTGCCAGTGCTAGTGCTATGCCTCGTGATTTATACAAAGAAATTATGCATGATATTGCACCTGCTGAGATAGAAGATATTGATGTCACAATTAACCTTGCCAATAGAGATACTATTTCACCAATTGGAATTGTTAGAGATGTTGAAGTCTTGTGTGGGAAAACTAAATATCCTGCTGATTTTCTTGTTCTTGGTTCCCCACAAGATAGCTTTTGTCCCACTATATTTGGTAGACCCTTCTTGAACACAGTTAATGCTAGGATAGATTGCGAAAAGGATGTTGTTACTATTGGTTTAGGTGATATGTCTCATGAGTTTAATTTCTCTAAATTTCATAGACAACACCGTGAAGAGGAATTGCCTAGTAAAGATGAAATTATTGGTCTTGCTTCTATTGCCGTGCCTCCTAGTGATCCTTTAGAACAATATTTGCTAGACCATGAAAATGACATGTTTATGAATGAAAGAAGGGAAATAGATGAAGTATTCTCTAAACAGGAACCCATCCTAAAACACAATTTGCCTGTCAAAATCCTAGGGGATCCTCCTCCACCCAAGGGTGATCCCATGTTTGAGCTCAAACCGTTACTTGATACTCTTAAATATGCTTATCTTGATGAGAAAAAGATATATCCTGTTATTATAAGTGCTAACCTTTCAGAGCATGAAGAAGAGAGATTATTGAAAACTCTGAAGAAGCACCGTGCTGCTATTGGATGTACTCTCGATGATCTTAAGGGCATTAGTCCCACACTATGTCAACACAAAATAAATTTGGAGAAAGATGCCAAACCAGTTCGTGATCACGAATGACGGCTGAATCCTAAGATGAAAGAAGTGGTAATAAAGGAAATACTAAAGCTCCTTGATGCAGGTATAATTTATCCCGTTGCTGATAATCAGTGGGTAAGTCCTGTCCATTCTGTCCCTAAAAAGGGAGGTATTACTATCATTCCTATTGATAAAGATGAATTGATTCCGCAAAGAATTATTACAGGTTATAGGATGGTAATTGATTTCCGCAAATTAAATAAGGCTAGTAAAAAGATCATTACCCCTTACATTTTATTGATCAAATGCTAGAAAGATTATCCAAACATACACATTTTTTTCTTTCTAGATGGTTATTCTAGTTTCTCTCAAATACCTGTGTCAGCTGATGATCAATCTAAGACCACCTTTACTTGCCCGTTCGGTACTTTTGCTTATAGACGTATGCCTTTTGGTTTTTGTAATGCACCTGCTACCTTCCCAAGATGCATGATGGCTATATTCTCTGACTTTTGTGAAAAGATTTTTGAGGTTTTCATGGACGATTTCTCCGTCTATGGATCCTCTTTTGATGATTGCTTAAGCAACCTTGGTCGAGTTTTGCAGAGATATGAAGAAACTAACCTTGTCTTGAATTGGGAGAAGTGCCACTTTATGGTTAATGAAGGTATTGTCTTGGGCATAAAGTTTCTGAAAGAGGTATTGAAGTTGATAAAGCTAAGTTTGATGCTATTGAAAAGATGCCATGTCCCAAGAACATCAAAGGTATAAGAAGTTTCCTTGGTCACGCCGGTTTTTATAGGAGGTTCATTAAGGACTTCTCAAAAATTTCTCGGCCTTTGACTAATTTATTGCAAAAAGATATACCATTTGTTTTTTATGATGATTGCGTAGAAGCATTTGAAATACTTAAGAAAGCATTGATCTCCGCACCTATTGTTCTGCCACCTGATTGGAATTTATCCTTTGAAATTATGTGTGATGCTAGTGATTATGTTGTAGGTGCTATTCTAGGGCAAAGAGTTGATAAGAAATTAAATGTTATTCAATATGCTAGTAAAACTCTAGACAATGCTCGGAGAAATTATGCTACTACTGAAAAAGAATTTTTGGCAGTTGTATTCACTTGTGATAAGTTCAGACCTTATATTGTTTATTCTAAAGTAACTATTCACATGGATCATGATGCTATTAAATATCTTATGGAAAATAAAGATGCTAAACCTAGACTTATTAGGTGGGTTCTCTTGCTACAAGAATTTGATTTGCGTATTATTGATAGAAACGGAGCTGAGAACCCCGTTGCAGACAACTTGTCTAGGCTAAAGAATGTTCGTGATGACCCACTACCTATTGATTATGTAACATCCCAAATTTTCAATTTGGAATGTTATACACTAGGTCATCATGCATATCATATTTTATTTTGCTTTTGGTTTTGATCCTAGAAAATCCTAAGCAACTCAAGGACCCACGGAGAGAGTTGGGGATTTCGTTATTTACATATTTGAGTTTTCTCAAATTATGTAAACAGGATCATTTGATTTTATTTATTTTATCATCAATTATTTATATTACAAAAATATGAGAGAGGGAATAAAATGACTTTCCCAAAATATAGAAATATTGAGGATTTAATAAAAAAATCAAATAAGTTTTATTTCGGAGTTTTTCGGTATTTTTATTTGAATTTAGGAAAAATGCGCGTTTTTCAAAGTCGTAGTTTGGGCCCAGATAAATGTTCACTTTATCGGGCTTGATTTTAGGAACCCGGCAAAATTTATTTCGTGATTTTTGGAGTCCGTTTAGTATTTCTTTTTATTTTTCTTCCGAGCGGAATTATTTAAAAAAAACACGCCGAACCGACTCCGGGCCGTAACCGGCCAGGAAACCTCCGCCCGGGGCCTTTAAATAGCGCCCGAGCTGGCCCGAGGAGAGTCCAGCCGCCGCCAGCAAACCCTAACCCTAGCCCCAGCCCCGCCGCCTCTGCCGCCGGAGCCGCGCGCCTTTCGAGGTTCGCCGCCGCCTCGTTTTCCGTGCAGTTTTTTTTAAATTCTGTTCGTCGTTTTTCTTTTTCGTCGGATATTCCGCGGTTATTTTCTGATCGCGATTCCTGATCCGGTTTTCGTTTTAGTATAACTTTTTGCTCGTTTATCGAAATCAGGCGATTCAAGCGCCCGGAGTTTCGTCTCGAAACCCTCTTTCCGAATAATCAACTTAAACAAGTTTTTGCTACTGTAAAATTTGCCCTAGATCCAGATTACTAGAACGAAGTTGTTTTCTATCGCCATTTGTTTTCTTTCGCTTCGTTCGATTTGATTCTTTTTGCAAACCAGGGTTCTTAAGTTGAACTTTCTGGTTAGATCTTCTATTTGAGTTTTACCCGTGCATTAGATGAGTACTTATTGTATGCTTGTTGTTTGTCTGTGATAGAATACCCGGAGTGCGCCGCTTGTTACTTCGAATCTCTAGGTTTCGCGGATCATCAACAAGGCAAGTAACACTTTGATCATACCTTTTCTACAACCCAGTTTTATTGCATTAGATATATCCTCACACATTGCATGATTAGGATCTAATTAAATTGTGGGATGGGAAGTAGATGAGGTAGTACCTATTACCTGTTTATTTTCAAACCTTTGGGAGTTACTTCTACGTTTGCTTATTATGCTATGCTATGCTAGTAGACGTGGATTGGGTGAGTGAAATCCATGACAGATGTGAGATTTATAATTAAGGGTTTATCTAAGGTGGCAACCTAACACACATCTGGGTGGTTTGAGGCACCTGGGGTTACCAGGACTTGCCTGTTTTCTTTTGGACCGCCACCCAGGCTCAAAGGGATCATGAGATTATTCATACTAGAAACTTTCGTGTGCAGCCACAAGCCATTATGGGCTCTGGCATAGTTGAGTAAGTTGTGCGAACTCTTACAGGGTAGACTAGCAGATGTAGGGGAAAGTAGGTGTACCGGTCTATCCGTCGTAAGGTGCTAGCGCTTCTGAAAGACTGTGTCTCGGTCATCCGTTTCTCAAACACTTTGTTGTAGTGCGAGAAACCAAACGGAGGCGATCGAGTCTTGTGGGGAAAAGTGCGCAAACCTCTGCAGAGTGTAACAAACTAATCATGCTTAGCCGTGTCCCCGGTTATGGACATCTTGAGTATCTGGTACCTGAATTTTCATGTGAATCTCAACATGTTACTCTAAATTAATTTTGTGGGTTTAATGATGTTACTTAATTGGGATTGAGAATGCTGTCAACCATTCTCAATGTTTAACAACCACCATGATAGTAATTAATTTTATTCCTTTGAAGTAGGGAAAAATTGGCTTTACGCAAAAACTGTAACCATAGAGCTTTCCACCAGCCAAATATGCATATAGTATAGCTGTTGCATTCCATTACTCTCTATGTGTTTGTTACCTTGCCAGCATATTCCATGTGCTGACCCGTTTCGGGCTGCAACGTTAATGTTGCAGACTTTTCAGACAACGATTGAGGAGTTTTAGGTCGTGGTTCTATACTCAGTGATGCCGTTGGAGTTGATGGACTCACTTATCTTCCAAGCCTTCCGCTGTTATCGTTATTAGATGGCCTTAAGCCATATTTATTGTAATAAGTTCTCTTTTGAGACACTCGATGTAATAAGTGTGTGATTGCTACTCTGTTATAAATCCTCCGAGTACTGTGTGGTGTCAGCATTACTGATCCAGGGATGACACCGGAGCACAGAGATCAGACTGTTTGAGGTCTGGTCGCTACAGAGATGGTATCAGAGCACACGCTGACTGTAGGACACGACCACTAAGCTAAAGACCTAGATCACTACTCACTCTCTTCTCTTCTGACTTCTCATCTTTTCTACTCTTTAGGATGGCGGATGCAAGGAACAAGTTCACACAACCAGATGAAGGTACACCCTTTTGACGCCACTTGAAGGAAGTCACTAGATACCTGAACATAGGAATACCAAGCTTCACGGGAACCTACAACGCCACTTTACCTGAAGAAGAGCGCTGGATGATTCAAGTTCAAGTTCCAGGAAGGACGTTCATGCCAGTCACTGAGCCCATAGAGTTTTCTTTTGATGCCCCAACTTGGAGTCTAGGAAAGAGCATGGCAGCTCACATCGCCATGGGACGCATTGGAGAAGTCTACCGCAAGGATCTTAAGGATACTATCTACCAGATTTGTGGGCGCCGAGATGAACACTGGGAGATGATCAGCACCAGGAAAGATAGATCAATTGTAGCTTTTATTCAGGAGTTAAATCAGCACATTCGACGACAGGAGAATCAGATGTGCGCCGACATGATAGATCTGAAGAAGGCTAAGACTAGAATCAAGGAACTGGAGGAAGAACTCAAGGCTACACATGAAGATTATGAAGAAGAAATTGAAGTATTGGTGGAGAAGAATGACGATCTGATCAAGAAGATTGGAATATTTATGGGAGGCCCGACACCAGTAGATGAAGACGAGGAACCCAAGGAGATTAGCCCGGAGGACTACATCATCATTGACGCCACCGACTCGGAACAAGATAGTAGCAATGATGACCATGTGGATGAAGCAGGAGCAGATATCATGGAGTCTACAACCGTAGAATATTTCTAGTAGACCACCTCACCAGTAGTAGTAGTCCACCATGTAAATATAGTAATCCGAGCACTTTTTGCGATAGTTAGACCAATTGTATGCCTTTGTTTGATTGATTGAAGTGAATTGTGTGCTTTTGCCTCATGTGCATATGGGTAGTGTTTTCCCTTTAGACCCCCTCTATTCTTATATCTCATCTTTTCTAAAACCTCAGATGCCTCCGAGATGTGACCCCGGATTTGCCTTTCCGCCGGAGCTCACCCAGTTGATCCAGCAGCAGAACACCTTGATGCAGTTGCTAGTTCAGAATCAGAATCAGGGGAACAACAACCACAATCCACCACCACCACCACCTGTTGACCACTTAGCCCGTTTTCTTAGGCTGAATCCGCCGGTGTTTTCTAGTAGCACCGAGCCGATAGTAGCAGATGATTGGCTCCGCAAGATAGCTAGGGAGTTGACCATAGCAGGATGCACATATGTGGAGAAGGTTAAGTTTGCCGCACATCAGTTAGAAGGACCCGCAGCCTCTTGGTGGGAGAATTTCACAGCCACCTTCCCAGTCGACACTGTCACATGGGACCAGTTTCAGCAGGCTTTTCGTACTGCCCATGTTTCAGCAGGAGCAATGGCCATGAAGAAGCGTGAGTTTCGTAACTTGCGCCAAGGAGGACGGACAGTTAGCCAGTATGTGGAGGAGTTTAGTAAGCTAGCACGTTATGCCCCAGATGACGTTGCTACGGATGCAGCTAAGCAGGAGAAATTCCTGGAAGGATTGAATGATGAGTTGAGTATGCAGGTGATGGTAGCCACCTTCAACAACTACCAGGAGTTGGTAGATCGTGCTCTTATGATTGAAGGGAAGCAGCAGCAAATTGAGAATCGCAAGAGGAAGTATGGACAAGGAAAGTATAATTCAGGAGCTCAGCAGAAGCCACGTTTTACCCCTAGACCGGGAGGACATTTTCAGCATACCCATGGAGTAGGTAGCTCGCACAATCACAATGGCACCAAGAATGGTAATGGGAATGGAGGAAGCAATGGACAGAACCGCAGCACCCCATCAACCCCAGCCAAGAAGGACTTGAGCCACGTCACTTGCTATAAGTGTTCGAAGCCAGGACATTATGCAAATGACTATCCTAAAGGACAAAACGGCAATGGAAGTTCTGGAAAGAAGCCGAACCCTTTCAACAGGGGACAGGTGAACCACGTTAATGTGGAGGAGGTTGAAGCTCAGCCCAATGCAGTAATAGGTAAGTTTTTGGTTAAGTCATTTACTACACTCGTTCTTTTTGATACTGGTGCATCGCATTCATACATATCAAGGGGATTTGTGGAAAAGTATAGCCTTCCCACTAGGATTCTTAAAACACCTATGCTAGTAAGCTCACTAGGAGCGGAGTACATGGCCAGTCAAGGATGTTTTCAAGTGCCATTAAGTATAGGAAGGCATGTTTTCCCAACGGATTTAATTATTTTGGAATCCCAAGGTCTGGATGTGATTCTTGGTATGGATTGGCTGTCGATGTATGGGGGAAACATCGATTGCGCCAGTAAGACAATTTTGCTCACAACGCCAGAAGGAAGAAGGATCAAGTATGTATCCCAACATGCGCCAAACAGGACTCAAGTAAATTCCTTATCAGGAGTTGTGCAGGAGGAGGTACCAGTGGTAAAGGATTTTCCTGATGTATTTCCCGAAGAGTTGCCAGGCATGCCACCGGATAGAGACATTGAGTTTTTGATTGAGCTATTGCCAGGCACTGGGCCAATATCAAAGAGACCATATAGGATTCCAGCAAAAGATTTGGTGGAAATTAAGAGGCAGATTAAGGAGTTACTGGATAAGGGATATATCCGCCCAAGTTCTTCGCCTTGGGGATCGCCAGTGCTTTTAGTGGAGAAGAAGGATGGATCGTTAAGGATGGTTGTTGATTATCGAGGATTGAATGAAGTAACGATCAAGAACAAGTACCCACTACCAATGATCAACGATCTATTTGATCGGTTGCAAGGAGCTAAGGTATTTTCCAAGATCGATTTGCGATCAGGATACCACTAGTTGAAGATTCGAGAACAGGATATTCCTAAGACAGCTTTTACCACCAGGTATGGGCTGTATGAGTATACCGTTATGTCATTTGGACTGACTAACGTGCCTGCCTATTTTATGAACATGATGAACAAAGTGTTTATAGAGTTTTTGGATAAGTTCGTCGTAGTGTTCACTGATGATATCCTGGTATATTCGAAGAATGAAGAGGAACATAAGGAACATTTGCGTTTGGTACTTGGAAAGCTCAGAGAACACCAATTATATGCCAAGTTCAGCAAATGTGAATTTTGGTTGAAGGAAGTAGGATTCCTCGGACACGTTATATCTGGAGAAGGTATAGCTGTTGATCCCGCTAAAGTTGAAACCGTGACCAAGTGGGAAGCCCAACTACCATTGGAGAGATCCGGAGTTTTCTTGGACTCGCAGGATACTACCGGAGATTTATTGAGAATTTCTCAAAGATTGCAAAACCTATGACGGAGTTGTTGAAGAAGGATACTAAGTTCAAATGGACTGAGGAGTGTGAGGCAAGTTTCCAGGAGTTGAAGAACCGTTTGGTTACCTCACCAGTGTTGATTTTGCCAAATCAGACCAAGGATTATGAGGTGTATTGCGACGCTTCACGTCGAGGACTTGAAGCAGTGCTTATGCAGGAAGGAAGAGTTGTTTCGTATGCTTCACGACAACTGAAGCCTCACGAATTGAATTATGCCACGCATGATTTGGAGTTAGCAGCCGTAGTGCATGCGTTGAAGACATGGAGACATTTCCTCATTGGAAACCATTGTGAGGTGTACACGGATCATAAGAGTTTGAAGTACATTTTCACGCAGAAGGAGTTGAATCTCAGACAAAGGAGATGGTTGGAGCTCATCAAGGATTATGATATGAGACTGCATTATCATCCCGGGAAGGCTAATGTAGTAGCTGATGCATTAAGCCGCAAGAGCCATGTCAATACGTTAATGACGGGAGGAATACCCAAGGAGTTAGCAGGAAACCTTCATGAACTATGTTTAGAAATAGTTCCGAGAGGCTATGTAGCAGCATTGGAAATTCAGTCAACTCTGATGGATAGAATCAGAGAAGCTCAGAAAACTGACAAAGAGATTGCCACTATAAAGGAGAAACTGAGCAAAGGAAAAGCTAAAGGATTTCGTGAGGATGAGCACGACACCCTATGGTTTGAAGACCGTGTTTATGTACCCAATGACCCGGAGATCAGGAAGTTGATTTTGCAAGAGGCACATGATTCACCGTATTCGATTCACCCAGGAAATACCAAGATGTATTTGGATTTGAAGGATATTTTCTGGTGGACCGGAATGAAGAAGGATATTGCAGAGTATGTAGCAGTTTGTGACGTATGTCAGAGAGTAAAGGCAGAGCATCAGAAGCCAGCAGGATTGTTGCAACCATTACCGATACCCGAATGGAAGTGGGATAAGCTAGGCATGGATTTTATCACGGGATTACCAAGGACTCATTCAGGCTATGACTCGATTTGGGTTGTAGTTGATCGATTGACGAAGGTAGCACATTTCATCCCAGTAAAGACCACTTACACCAGTGCTAAGTTGGCAAAGATATACATGACCAGGATCGTATGTTTGCATGGAGTTCCGAGGAGCATCGTATCGGATAGAGGAACCCAGTTTACCTCAAAGTTCTGGAAGCAGTTGCATGAGACTTTAGGTACCAGGCTAGAATTTAGTACAGCTTTTCATCCGCAGACAGATGGACAGACCGAGAGAGTCAATAAGATTTTGGAAGATATGCTGAGAGCTTGTGCGCTAGATTATGGATCTAGTTGGTACGATAATTTGCCATATGCAGAGTTTTCTTACAATAACAGCTATCAGACCAGTTTGAAGATGGCACCTTTCGAAGCTTTGTACGGAAGGAGGTGCAGAACACCATTGTCATGGGACGAAGTTGGAGACCGTCAGTTGTTTGGACCAGATCTGATTAAGGAGTCTGAACAGAAGGTGAAGTTGATACGCGATAGGCTCAAGGTAGCCCAGTCCAGGCAGAAGAGCTACGCAGATTCAAAACGCAAGGAGACAGTTTACGAAGTTGGAGATAGAGCTTATCTTCGAGTATCCCCACTTCGAGGGATTAAGCGATTTGGAGTTAAGGGGAAGTTAGCGCCACGATTTGTAGGACCATATCGAGTTTTGGAGCGTATGGGAGAAGTGGCCTACAAGTTGGAATTGCCAGAAGGATTGGCCGGAGTGCATGATGTGTTTCACGTTTCTCAGTTGAAGAAGTGTCACGCGGAGATGACTGACATACCTTTGAGAGACACAGTGCCATTAGAAGCAATTCAGTTGGATAACAATTTGACCTATGAGGAGAAGCCAGTGAAGATCCTCGAGTTTGCCAGCCGAGTTACTCGCAGCAAGGTTATCAAGTTTTGCGAAGTTCAGTGGAGCCACCACACAGAGGATGAAGCCACTTGGGAGCGAGAGGAAGATTTGCTCAAAGACCACCCTCACCTATTTTCTAGCCAACCCGAATCTCGAGGACGAGATTCATCTTAAGGGGGGTAGGTTTGTAACATCCCAAATTTTCAATTTGGAATGTTATACACTAGGTCATCATGCATATCATATTTTATTTTGCTTTTGGTTTTGATGCTAGAAAATCCTAAGCAACTCAAGGACCCACAGAGAGAGTTGGGGATTTCGCTATTTACATATTTGAGTTTTCTCAAATTATGTAAACAGGATCATTTGATTTTATTTATTTTATCATCAATTATTTCTATTACAAAAATATGAGAGAGGGAATAAAATGACTTTCCCAAAATATAGAAATATTGAGGATTTAATAAAAAAATCAAATAAGTTTTATTTCGGAGTTTTTCGGTATTTTTATTTGAATTTAGGAAAAATGCGCGTTTTTCAAAGTCGTAGTTTGGGCCCAGATAAATGTTCACTTTATCGGGCTTGATTTTAGGAACCCGGAAAAATTTATTTCGTGATTTTTGGAGTCCGTTTAGTATTTCTTTTTATTTTTCTTCCGAGCGGAATTATTTAAAAAAAACGCGCCGAACCGACTCCGGGCCGTAACCGGTCAAGAAACCTCCGCCCGGGGCCTTTAAATAGCGCCCGAGCCGGCCCGAGGAGAGCCCAGCCGCCGCCAGCAAACCCTAACCCTAGCCCCAGCCCCGCCACCTCTGCCGCCGCCGCCGCCGCGCACCTTTCGAGGTTCGCCGCCGCCTCGTTTTCCGTGTTGTTTTTTTTAAATTATTTTTTTCTGTTCGTCGTTTTTCTTTTTCGTCGGATTTTCCGCGGTTATTTTCTGATCGCGATTCCTGATCCGATTTTCGTTTTAGTATAATTTTTCTCTCGTTTATCGGAATCAGGCGATTCAAGCGCCTGGAGTTTCGTCTCGAAACCCTCTTTTCGAATAATCAACTTAAACAAGTTTTTGCTACTGTAAAATTTGCCCTAGATCCAGATTACTAGAACGAAGTTGTTTTCTTTCGCCGTTTGTTTTCTTTCGCTTCGTTCGATTTGATTCTTTATGCAAACCAGGTTCTTAAGTTGAACTTTCTGGTTAGATCTTCTATTTGAGTTTTACCCGTGCATTAGATGAGTACTTATTGTATGCTTGTTGTTTGTCTGCGATAGAATACCCGGAGTGCGCCGCTTGTTACTTCGAATCTCTAGGTTTCGCGGATCATCAGCAAGGCAAGTAACACTTTGATCATACCTTTTCTACAACCCAGTTTTATTGCATTAGATCAATCCTCACACATTGCATGATTAGGATCTAATTAAATTGTGGGATGGGAAGTAGATGAGGTAGTACCTATTACCTGTTTATTTTCAAACCTTTGGGAGTTACTTCTACGTTTGCTTATTATGCTATGCTATGCTAGTAGACGTGGATTGGGTGAGTGAAATCCATGACAGGTGTGAGATTTATAATTAAGGGTTTATCTAAGGTGGCAACCTAACACACATCTGGGTGGTTTGAGGCACCTGGGGTTACTAGGACTTGCCTTTTTTCTTTTGGACCGCCACCCAGGCTTAAAGGGATCATGAGATTATTCATACTAGAAACTTCCGTGTGCAGCCACAAGCCATTATGGGCTCTGGCATAGTTGAGTAAGTTGTGCGAACTCTTACAGGGTAGACTAGCAGATGTAGGGGAAAGTAGGTGTACCGGTCTATCCGTCGTAAGGTGCTAGCGCTTCTGAAAGACTATGTCTCGGTCATCCGTTTCTCAAACACTTTGTAGTGCGAGAAACCAAACGGAGGTGACCGAGTCTTGTGGGGAAAAATGCGCAAACCTCTGCAGAGTGTAACAAACTAATCATGGTTAGCCGTGTCCCCGGTTATGGACATCTTGAGTATCTAGTACCTGGATTATCATGTGAATCTCAACATGTTACTCTAAATTCATTTTGTGGGATTTTAATGATGTTACTTAATTGGGATTGAGGATGCTGTCAACCATTCTCAATGTTTAACAACCACCATGGTAGTAATTAATTTTATTCCTTTGCAGTAGGGAAAAATTGGCTTTACGCAAAAAAAACTGTAACCATAGAGCTTTCCACCAGCCAAATATGCATATAGTATAGCTGTTGCATTCCATTACTCTCTATGTGTTTCCTTGCCAGCATATTCCATGTGCTGACCCGTTTCGGGCTGCAACGTTAATGTTGCAGACTTTTCAGACGACGATTGAGGAGTTTTAGGTCGTGGTTCTATACTTAGTGATGCCGTTGGAGTTGATGGACTCACTTATCTTCCAAGCCTTCCGCTGTTATCGTTATTAGATGGCCTTAAGCCATATTTATTGTAATAAGTTCTCTTTTGAGACACTCGATGTAATAAGTGTGTGATTGCTACTCTGCTATAAATCCTCCGAGTACTGTGTGGTGTCAGCATTACTGATCCAGGGATGACACCGGAGCACAGAGATCAGACTGTTTGAGGTCTGGTCGCTACAGATTATAGCTTTCCTGATGAACAATTAAATGTCATGAATGCTTCTCGTACTACTCCATGGTATGCTGATTATGCTAATTATATTGTTGCTAAATTTATACCACCTAGTTTCACATACCAGCAAAAGAAAAAGTTTTTCTATGATTTGAGACATTACTTTTGGGATGACCCACATCTTTATAAAGAATGAGTAGATGGTGTTATTAGACGTTGTGTACCGGAGCACGAACAGGAACATATCCTATGCAAGTGTCACTCTGAAGCTTATGGAGGACACCACGCTGGAGATAGAACTGCACATAAGGTATTGCAATCCGGTTTTTATTGGCCTACTATCTTCAAGGATGCCCGTAAGTTTGTTGTATCTTGTGATGAATGCCAAAGAATTGGTAATATTAGTAGATGTCAAGAAATGCCTATGAATTATTCACTTGTTATTGAACCATTTGATGTTTGGGGCTTTGATTATATGGGACCTTTTCCTGCCTCCAATGGATACACACATGTTTTAGTTGCTGTTGATTATGTTACTAAGTGGGTAGAAGCTATTCCTACTAGTAGTGCTGATCATAACACCTCTATTGAGATGCTTAAAGAAGTTATTTTTCCAAGGTTTGGAGTCCCTAGATATTTAATGACTGATGGTGGTTCACATTTTATTCATGGTGCTTTCTGTAAAATGCTTGCTAAATATGATGTTAATCATAGAATTGCATCTCCTTATAACTCACAGTCCAGTGGTCAAGTAGAATTGAGTAATAGAGAGCTCAAATTAATTTTGCAAAAGACTGTTAATAGATATAGAAATAATTGGTCCAAGAAACTTGATGATGCATTATGGGCCTATAGAACTTCATATAAAAATCCTATGGGTATGTCTCCGTATAAAATGGTCTATGGAAAAGCATGTCACTTACCTCTCAAACTAGAACATAAGGCTTATTGGGCTATTAAAGAGCTCGATTATGATTTCAAACTTGCCGGTGAGAAGAGGTTATTTGACATTAGGTCACTCGATGAATGGAGAACCCAAGCCTATGAGAATGCCAAATTATTTAAAGAAAAAGTTAAAAGATGGCATGACAAAAGAATGCAAAAGCGTGAGTTTAATGTAGGTGATTATGTATTGCTATACAATCTCGTTTAAGATTTTTTGCAGGAAAACTTCTCTCTAAATGGGAAGGTCCTTACGTTATCGAGGAGGTCTATCGTTCCGGTGCTGTAAAAATCAACAACTTTGAAGGCACAAATCCGAAGATGGTGAATGGTCAAAGAATTAAACATTATATCTTAGGTAATCCTATAAATGTTGAAACAAATGTTATTGAAACCTGTTTGCACATGAACACATTACCGTGTACCTCCAACGCCGAGGGTGATGCACCGCAGCTCACGTCGAAGGAGACCCGTATGGAAGCGCGGTACGCAAGCAATCCGACGGGTGCTTTTCAGGACCCGAAACCCCACGCGTCCAGGAGGGACCCCGTATGGACGTGCGGCGGCTATGGGCTGCCCTAGGTCGGTTCGCCCGCCCCTAGAGCCTCGAGGAACGCTGCCCTTCAACACGAAGAACGAACAAAGAACGAGAGAGAGAGAACAAGGGAGGGATGTAAAACTAGGGTAAAAAGTAGATGTGTTTTGCGATTGTGTGTTGTTGTTAAATCGACCGTCACCCCTTGGGTATATAAGAGGCGGCTGGAATTTGCGTGCAAGGAAAAGATTTGGATTCACGTCCAAAACCCTAGTAAAATTCAGATTGGTTTTGTCCGAACTTTCCAAAACTGTTCGGTTTAAACTGGCTGCACCTTGCGGGTCTTTTTTGTGGTAGTAAACAACCTCGGATGAAAACGAGCCCAAAAGAAATCTTGACCATTGTGACGAGGCGAACAACTTTCATGTTGAAAGTTTTTTGACCGTAGGTCATCTTCATGGCCAAATTGCTCACGCAAAATAGCTAAATATTCACGCAGCTCATCAGACATACTCACACATGTGTCTGGTTCCGGGCGTCATATTTTGCCCATTGGAGGGTTGCGCTGTGCAGGCTCTAACTTTTGTATACGACCTCGGATTGGGACGATCTTTATACTAAAATCGATCATTTCGATGAGATGAAGACAATCCGTGTAGAAACTTTTCCCATATGAGGCCATCTTGGGGGTGTAATGAGCTGAATAGTGTTCTGAATACAAAATCTGAGTACTTCGAACACAACTTCGGCCTTACAGATGAGACCGGATGACTATGGCCCAAATATCAAAGTTTTTCCTTTTGACGATACGTAACTTTCTCACTTTGAGCACTTCTCCATTTGAGGCCATCTTAATTAAGTTCTTCGCCGTGTCAAAATCTGGTGTCAACACATGCCCCCCTTTTTTCGGCAAACTTGTGTGCCGAAAAATAACTTGCACAATGCTTTTCCTAAGGACGATGTCAGCACTCCATCGGCCATTTTGTGTGCTTAGAGCAATAATTTCTATATCGGCCATGTTTAACTTCTTTTTTACATCATACCCTGGAACCGATTACCACCAATCGGCTTTAAAGAGATGGGAATGAACCCGTTCCTCATAGCACTAAGGAAATCAAACTCCGAGAGGTCACGCCCTGTTAAGGAAGTAACATCCGGATGATTCCAATCCACCGATGCATCGGCCAAAGCAACACGAGCTGAATTATCCGTGTTAATGACTTCTACCTCATCATCGACCCACTGTATTAAGAATTGATGCATGGTAGATGACACACATTGGTTAGCATGAACCCAATCGCGGACTAATATAACATTATAGTTACCTTGCACCTCGGCGATGAAGAATGTGGTGGCCAAAGTTTTGCTTCCCATGGTGAGTTCCATGCACATCACACCTTTGGCCTCTGTCTTTTCTTTACCCTCAAATCCATTAAGTACCATATTGGTCTTCATCAATGCATCATTATCTAATCCCAACTTCTTGAAGACTGAGTAGGGCATAAGATTTACCACAGCACCACCATTAACGAGCATCCTAGCAACCGGAGATCCGTTAATATGACCTTTAAGGTACAATGGCTTCAAGTGTTTCACCGGTTCTTTTGGCTTCTCGAAGATAGTGTTCTTTGGACCAAAATCTAGTTGAGACATTCCCCTTGTTCACCTATAGCACGAAACTCGGCAGGTAAGTAATACACCATATTAATATCCATACCTTCCCGAACCGGCGTAGAGTCGTAATCCACCATCTCATCTTCATCCCCCAATGTGTATATTGGGCTCAAAGTTTCCTTAATTGAAGGGGGTTTTTCAGGTGGTGTGGACGATGTAATAGGGGTCGCATCATCCTCTTTTGGTGGTGAAGGTGTTGCTGCAGCCAATGTAGAAGCATTTGTGTTTTTTTTTGTTTAGGCCTCCACACTTGTTTTGTGAGTGCCATGGGCCGAATTTCACTTAACAATTCATCCCTTTGCCTCTCCTCTTTGTGCTCTACCTTCTCGTGGTTCCTCATGCGTTGTAATCTCCTTTTCATGGTCTTGGTTAAACCGGGAGGACACCACTTAGGTTGAATATATTTGGGATCCCTTGGTTTGGCCCTGCTTGTGCTTGCCTCATGATCACTAACCATGGAACCCTGCTGAACAATAACAATATCACAATTAGAAGTAGCCAGATTACCAACAATCGGCTTTTCGATCTCCTTTTGCTTGTCACATTCTGCAATTTCCGCATTACGTGACTTAACACGCCACACTTTTTTGTTGGCCTTACTTGGAGAAATTTTTGTTGACCGATTAGCACCATAGCTCAAACGACCTTGTGTGGGATAATAAAGCCTCTTGGGAGCAGGCCTTCTAGGTGCTGCCCACCCCATATGAAAAGCATAAGGAGCCATTGGGGGTTGCCACCATCCTCCATTGAAGTCTCTCATGTAATATGGCACATAGGAGGGTTGTGACATCCATGGTGTCGGTGCCCATGGCCCATATGGCCTTCCATAGCATCGAAACTCTTGTTCCGGAGGTGATCTTGAACGCTTTGAATGTGATGGCCGATTAGAGCTAGAACCGGCTGCTTGACTTGCATATTTGGGTAGCAACATATCAAAAGTTGGCCTGATTCGCTTGCGCTTAGCTTCACTCTCTCCCCACTTGCCAACTTCTGAATTCTTGGGCTTGATAAATTTAACATGAGTATCTTCTTGTACTTGTGGTTGCCCCCCGAGTGCAGGATTTTTTATGGTGATCTTCAATACTTCCTTGCCATCGGGTTGCTTATCAAGCACAACCTCTCGTCCCAAGACTTTGTCGTCCTCCTTGCCTTTCCTGGGTTCACCAATAAGAACATTAGCTTTATTAGCAGATTCGGCTATGCTAGGCCGAATCAACATTTTCTTTCCCTCCAAGTCCATGGTGTTCATCGAGAAGGGCTGGTTATCAACTTGCATCTCAGCAAAATTCAATCTTCCATCATTAATGGCTGATTGTATCCGTCGTCTGAAAACATTGCAATCGTTAGTAGCATGAGAAAATGAATTATGGTACTTGCAATAAGCACGCCGTTTCAGCTCCTCAAACGGCGGTATGGTGTGTGATATTCTAATCATCTTATCTTGCAAGAGAGCATCAAATATTTTATCACACTTTGATATATCAAAAGTAAACCTCACTTCCTCATCACGATTCTTGCGAATCGGCTTAAGAGCATTGCACATATAAGGTTTGGCCTTTGAGGACCAAACAAATTCGGTAGTATAGACATCAACCTCATCGTCCGAATTATCATCATTGTGTTCAACCATATACATTGTAGGACGATCGGTTTTAGACCTATGGACCTCTTTACTTTGAATCTCTTGGGCCAAAGCTTTTTGTAATACTTGGTTAATTCTCAAAAACTCATAACTTTCTAGCTTCTCTTTAATGTGAGTTTTCAAACCATTAAGAACAAGATCCGCCAAGTCTCTCTGAGTTATCACTAAGCTATAACATCAGTTTTTTATACCTCTAAATCTCTTGACATAATCGGTGACCGATTCATCATGTTTTTGCCTAACCGATGTAAGATGTGACAATTTCAGCTCATTATCACCGCTATAAAAATGATCATAAATTTTTTTGCTCTAATTGCGACCATAAGAGAATTGAACCATGTGGTAAAGCAGCAAACCATGAAAATGCGGTGCCAGTTAAAGACAAGGGAAATAAAGGCACTTTCAACTCTTCTATGGAACCTGCTTCACCCAACTGTGCTAGATACTGACTCACATGCTCCCAAGTCATTTTCGTACCCTCACCACTAAATTTAACAAAATCAGGAACCTTATAACCTTGAGGGTAAGAAATTGCATCAAAGTGTTTAGGATAAGGCTTTTGGTACACACGACTCTTTACTTTCGGCTCGTTCCCGAAAGTTTCTAGAAACATCTTATGCAAATCCTCCCTTAATTTAGCTTAAATTGGATCCGAGGTAGATGCGGATGTTTGTGGCAATGACATAGGAGCAACCTGAGTACTAGCTATTGGTGCAACTTGTGGGATGGGCGCCGAACCATAATTCGGTGGAAGACCAAACATGCTTGCGCCTATGGATGGTGTGACAAAGTGATTCGGCATTGACGCCGAATTGGGCACACTCATAATAGGATTAGGATATGAAGGTGCGGCCACAAGCTGGTTGGTTTGACTAGGGTAAAAATTCAACGGCATACTATATTGTTGTTGTATCGGAGGTGCCGATGAAATAGGTAAAGTTAGACTAGGGTTTTCAGATACATCAACAGTACCACTAGATGACGCAGGCATGTTTTTCTTAGCATTAGTATTTGCCATAAAATAATTGTACGTCATCACATTACCCTTACTAACAAGACTCTCAATCACAGCCACTTGCTCTGGAGAAAAAACTTTACTCACAGTGATCTCATCTTGTTCGTCAAGGAGAGGAGGGAAATTGACGTTTCCAACTAGAGTGATGTTGCCTTGATGGTCCTTCTTGAAACTTGAAAGAAATGGTTCCAAATCCTCCTCCTCGCGCTTCTTCTTGAGCGCCTCAAAAGCCTCTTCACGCTGCTTCTTGCGCGCTTCGTAGGCTTGGCGATGTTCATCCGATAGTTCATCAAGACCGGGATTAATGATGTTATCTGCATCAACTTCTGAGGGCTTGGGGAGATTTGACATGGTTGATGATGATTCTTGATCTTTCGTCCCCAGCGGAGTCGCCAAAAAGTGTGTTCGCACACGAACACGTCACCGTGTACCTCCAATGCCGAGGGTGATGCACCGCAGCTCACGTCGAAGGAGACCCGTCCGGAAGCGCGGTATGCGAGCAATCCGGCGGGTGCTTTTCAGGACCCGAAACCCCACGCGCCCGGGAGGGACCCCGTTTGGACGTGCGGCGGCTATGGGCTGCCCTAGGTTGGTTCGCCCACCCCTAGAGCCTCGAGGATCGCTGCCCTTCAACACGAAGAACGAACGAAGAACGAGAGAGAAAGAACGAGGGAGGGATGTAAAACTAGGGTAAAAAGTAGATGTGTTTTGCGATTGTGTGTTGTTGTTCAATCGACCGTCACCCCTTGGGTATATAAGAGGCGGCTGGACTTCCCGTGCAAGGAAAAGGTTTGGATTCATGTCCAAAATCCTAGTCAAATTCGGATTGGTTTTGTCCGAACTTTCCAAAACTGTTCGGTTTAAACTAGCTGCACCTTGCGGGTCTTTTTTGTGATGGTAAACGACCTCGGATGAAAACGAGCCCAAAAGCAATCTTGACCGTTTCGACGAGGCGAACAACTTTCATGTTGAACGTTTTTTTTCCGAGGTCATCTTCATGGCCAAATTGCTCGCGCAAAACAGCTAAATATTCACACAGCTCATCAGACATACTCACACATGTGTCTGGTTCCGGGCATCATATTTTGCCCATTGGAGGGTCGCGCTGTGTGGGCTCTAACTTTTGCATACGATCTCGGATTGGGACGATCTTTATATTATAATCGATCTGTTCCACGAGATGAAGACAATCCGTGTAGAAACTTTTCCCATATGAGGCCATCTTGGGGGCGTAATCAGCCGAATAGTGTTCTGAATACAAAATCTGAGTACTTCGAACACAACTTCGGCCTTAGAGATGAGACCGGATGACTATGGCCCAAATATCAAAGTTTTTCCTTTTGACGATACGGAACTTTCTCACTTTGAGTACTTCTGCATTTGAGGCCATCTTAATTAAGTTCTTCGCCGTGCCAAAATCTGGTGTCAACAAAACGTAACCCCGGAGGAATACATAAGGGACACTTTCCGGAACGTTTTAGACTCCGAAAAGGAATAGGTATGTGGTATGGTAAGTAAACCGACCCCAAAACAGTTCTAATGGCAATTTTCTTCCGTTTTGGAATATTTTGAAAAATAGAAAAATAAGAAGCAGTCCGGGAAGGACACGAGGGCTCCACGAGGGTGGAGAGCGCGCCCTACCCCCTGGGCGCGCCCCCTACCTTGTGGGCACCTCATGTGCTCTTTGGACTCTGTTTTCTTGCACGTTACGTAGTTTGGTCGGTAAAAATTCATTATATAATCTCCCGAAGGTTTTAACTCCCGTATCACGCAAATATCCTCTGTCTTTGTTTCGAGCTGTTTTTCTGACAAATCCAGGTCGTCATGTCATCTTCAATTGCCCCCAAGGACCAGTTCTTCGAGAAGGTCATCAACCCTTATCTCACGGAAGTGCTGCAACATCCTCAAACCCTTGAGATGCGTGAGGGGTTGTTGCATATCCGCGATGTTGAGGGACCAAGGAAGACCGGAAGCACGGAGGCAAGGCTCGAGGCATTGGAGCAACAAGTTTTCAAGTGTCAGGAGATGGTGGAGCGTAGACTCAATTCCAATCACATATGATCACGGAGTTCACCAACAACCACAAGCTGGACGTCAAGGACATTGGGGAGGCCATCTTCAAGCTTCATGAGAAAATCGAGCACCTCCAAGCCCAGATCTATGACCTGCAAAATCAAAACTGTGAGTATGAATATAGATTCAAGAGGATGAGTTTGGCTACAGATTTGAGGTTTCAGGAGACTCGATCATCCTTCCATGATGGTGAGCCTATGCCTTGGAAGAGGGACGACAAGCCTACACCATCAACAAAACCATCAACTCCTTCACCTGCAAAGAGATATAATCACATGGGTATGGGCACTCCCCTTGGAAGCTGCCAAGCTTGGGGGAGTGCCCCGGTATCGTATCACCATCACTTTTATCTTTACCGCTTTTCTTAGTTCGATCCTTTTGATAATATTTTGATCTAGTAGAATAAAAGTTCTTAGTATGATCTAGTTGTGAGTTTTGCTTTATGATCCTTCTATGTAATCGAGTCCGTGAGCTATATATAATAAAGATTCGTGTTGAGTCAAGGGCTTGATTATTTTTCCATGATCTTGAGTGAATAAAATAGAAGAGAAAGAATAAAAAGAAATAAAAGAGATCATATGGATGTTATGGAGAGTAATGAGCTCACATATAAAGAGTATGCTGATTAAAAGTTGTTGAAAGTTGACAAACATAGTTTTGGTCATCGTTGCAATTAATAAGAAGTAATAAAGAAAGAGAGGTCTTCACATATAAATACACTATCTTGGACATCTTTTATGATTGTGAGCACTCATTAAAATATGACATGCTAAAGGGTTGACGTTGGACAGGGAAGACAACGTAATGGGTTATGTTTTCTTACATCTAAGATAAATTATATTGTCATGGATCATCCAACATGATTGAGCTTGCCTTTCCCCCTCATGCTAGCCAAATTCTTTGCACCAAGTAGAGATACTACTTGTTCTTCCAAACACCCTTAAACCAGTTTTGCCATGAGAGTCCACCATACCTACCTATGGATTGAGTAAGATCCCTCAAGTAAGTTGTCATCGGTGCAAGCAATAAAAAATTGCCCTCTAAATATGTATGACTTATTAGTGTGGGAGAAAATAAGCTTTATACGATCGTGTGATATGGAAGAAATAAAAGCGACAGACTGCATAATAAAGGTCTATATCACAAGTGGCAATATAAAGTGACGTTCTTTCACATTAAGATTTTGTGCATCCAACCATAAAAGCGCATGACAACATCTGCTTCCCTCTGCGACGGGACTATCTTTTACTTTTATCTCCTACCCTACATAAGAGTCATGGTGATCTTCACCCTTCCTTTTTACATTTTATCTTTTGGCAAGCACAACATGTTGGAAAGATCCTGGTATATATATATACATATATGGCTAATTGGATGTGAGTTTTCATGAACTATTATTGTTGACATTACCCTTGAGGTAAAACGTTGGGAGGAAAAACTATAAGCCCCTATCTTTCTCTATGTCCGATTAGAACTCCATACCCATAAGTATTGCATGAGTGTTAGCAATTGTGAAAGACTATATCATAGTTGAGTATGTGGACTTGCTGAAAAGCTCTTATATTGACTCTTTCCTATGTTATGATAAATCACAATTGCTCCAATGACTGAGATTATAGTTTGTTAGTTTTCAATGAAGTTTATGATTCATACTTGAAATTGTGATTTACTTGTTACTCTAGCATAAGAGATCATATGACAAGAATTATATAAGTTACTGTTCTAAGAATGATCATGATGCCCTCATGTCCGTATTTTATTTTTATCGACACCTCTATCTCTAAACATGTGGACATATTTTTCGATTACGGCTTTCTCTTGAGGATAAGCGAGGTCTAAGCTTGGGGGAGTTGATACGTCCATTTTGCATCATGCTTTTATATCGATATTTATTGCATTATGGGATGTTATCACACATTATGTCACAATACTTATGCCTATTCTCTCTTATTTTACAAGGTTTACATAAAGTGGGAGGATGCCGGCAGTTGGGATTTTGGGCTGGAAAAGGAGCAAATATTAGAGACCTATTCTGCACAGCTCAAAAAGTCCTGAAACTTCACGGAAGTCATTTTCAGAATATATAAAAAATATTGAGCGCAAGAAGTTCCGGAGGGGGCCACACCCTGCCCACGAGGGTGGGGGCGCGCCCTACCCCGCTGGGTGCGCCCCCCTGCCTCGTGGGCCCCCTGGTGGCCCTCCGATGCCCATCTTCTGCTACATGGAGTCTTTTGATGAGGAAAAAAAAATTCATAAGCTAGCTTTCGGGACGAGTCTCCACCACCATGAGGTGGAACCTTGGCGGAATCAATCTAGGGCTCCGGCAGAGCTGTTCTGCTGGGGAAACTTCCCTCTGGGAGGGGGAAATCATCGCCATCGTCACCACCAACGCTCCTCTCATCGAGAGAGGGCAATATCCATCAACATCTTCACTAGCACCATCTCCTCTCAAACCCTAGTTCATCTCTTGTATCCAATTCTTGTCTCTAAGTCTGGGATTGGTACCTGTAGGTTGCTAGTAGTGTGGACTACTCCTTGTAGTTGATGCTAGTTGGTTTATTTGGTCGAAGATCATATTTTCAGATCCTATATGCATATTAATACTCCTCTGATTATGAACATGAATATGCTTTGTGAGTAGTTACGTTTGTTCCTGAGGACATGGGGGAAGTCTTGCTATTAGTAGTCATGTGAATTTGGTATTCGTTTGATATTTTGATGAGATGTATGTTGTCTCTCCTCTAGTGGTGTTATGTGAACGTCGAGTACATGACACCTCACCATTATTTGGGCCTAGAGGAAGGCATTGGGAAGTAATAAGTAGATGATGGATTGCTAGAGTGACAGAAGCTTAAACCCTAGTTTATGCGTTGCTTCGTAAGGGGCTGATTTGGATCCATATGTTTCATGCTATGGTTAGGTTTACCTTAATACTTTTGTTGTAGTTGCGGATGCTTGCAATAGAGGTTAATCATAAGTGGGATGCTTGTCCAAGTAAGGGCAGTACCCAAGCACCGATCCACCCACATACCAAATTATCAAAGTACCGAACGCGAATCATATGAACATGATGAAAAATAGCTTGACGATAATTCCCATGTGTCCCCGGGAGCGTTTTTCTCTATATAAGAATTTGTCCAGGCTTGTCCTTTGCTACAAAAGGGATTGGGACACCTTGCTGCACTTTATTTACTTTTGTTACTTGTTGCTCATTACCAATTATCTTATCACACAACTCTCTGTTACCTATAATTTCAGTGCTTGCAGAGAATACCTTGCTGAAAACCGCTTATCATTTCCTTCTGGTCCTCATTGGGTTCGACACTCTTTCTTATCGAAAGGACTATGATAGATCCCCTATACTTGTGGGTCATCAGGGTTGCCGACCGTTGTCGGAGAAGCTTCGCTTGATTTGTGTGGTGACCGCTAGGAGTTGGGCGTGGGCGGCCTCGACATGGTCGTGGGCGGCCTCCATCAAGGCTAAGGCCGCCGCTGCGGAACGGACAGGTGCTGTGCTGCTCTTGCCAGTTGTTATCCCCGAGCCAGATGTTGTTGCCACCACCTAAGAAGCAACAACGGCCGTTTGGGCTGCCATCACCGCCCGGTCGTAGATTATGGTCGTGCTCATGCACCTTGTTAGCACGCGCATGGCGGCTGCGGCCGTGCTCTCGCCGGAGTGGGCCACCAAAGTTGCCCTCACGACGCGGGTCCACGTTCCCATCTTTCACCAGCGATGATTGACCAGTGAAATGATATTTCGGGAGCGAGCTAGTGTGCTTGAGACGCCGACTGTGGACTATAGCCGATGCACCTTCTCGCGTAAGCCATAGGCGTACTATACACCGATGGTGCTCCATGATATTCTGTGATGCATCTCACACGGTTGGTGATAATAAACTGTGTGTGATCTACTTGATTTTTCATCTTGATTTGAATTACATAATGGTGTCACAGCGGCAATGGACAGTGTTTGAATTGCTAGACCTTTTATCTGGAGTGAACATGCAACTATATGTGTGTTGTAAAAGAATTTGAATTATTCAGGGTTCGTTTGAACATTTTATACATTAAATTGATTTTCTAGCCATTTCAGGTGCACAATTCAAAATTAAACTACATGCATATGCTCCAGTGCACCAACATGGGTTGTAAAATCATATATGTGTCCATGGGTTTATGCTTATATCTCATGCAAGAAATGAGGATGAAATTCGAACACCACGGCACCGTGGCTCTCCGGCAAATGTCGACATACTTGCTTTTGTAATTCTAGTAAATCCAAAATTCATGTGAAGTTCATGAAACTTGGCATGCTATCATGGAGCGGCATCAACATCCCGTGGTAAAATTTTTGTCCCATTTGGGGCTGGTTTGGGTATAAGCTTCTCATAAACCAGAGCTTCTCACAACAAGTGTGATGGTTTCGGTAGGGAACTTTTCACCTTTCTGGACGAAACGATAACAGTTGCCTCTTCTCAATTTCAAATTTTTACCTAGTGTCAACATAGAACAAAAGGATTTTTGTGTCAATTTTTGGGATTTTTCGGGGTTCACTTGGACATTTTTATACATTAACTGACTTTTCTATGCATTCATGTGCAGAATTCAAATTTGAACTACAGGTACATGCTCTAATGCATATAAATTAGTTGAAAAGTCAAATCTGTGTCCTTGGTTTCCTGCTTAGGTCCCATGCAAGAAATGGGAATGAATGTCAAACACCCTCCCACCGTCACTCGGCCGCAAACATTGAGATACCTGGTTTTTAAATTCTAGTAAATCCAAAACTCGTCTGAAATTCATGAAACTTGGCATGCTATCATGGAGCGGCATCAACATGCCGTGGTGAAATTTTTGTCCTGTTTGGGGCAGGTTTGGGTATATGCTTCTCTCAAACCAGAGCTTCTCACAACAAGCATGATGGTTTCGGTAGGGAACGTCCCACCTTTGGGGATGAAACAATATCCATTGCCCCTTATTGCTTTCAAAAAATTCTCGTGTCAACATAGAACAACAGGAGTGTTGTGTCAATTTTTGTGCTTTTTGGGGTTCGTTTGGACATTTTTATGCATTAACTGAGTTTTCAATGCATGTATGTGCATAATTCAAATTTGAACTACATGCACATGCTCCAGTGCATATAATTTTTTTGAAAAATCAAATTTGTGTCCTTGGGTGCATGCTTAGGTCCCATGCAAGAAATGGTAATGAATTTCAAACACCAGGGCACCATTGAATGCCAGCAAAACAATGAGATGCTTGGGTTTTAAATTCTAGTAAATCCAAAACTCGTCTAAAATTCATGAAACTTGGCATGCTATCATGGAGCGGCATCAACTTGTCATGGTAAAATTTTTGTCCCATTTGGGGCAGGTTTGGGTATATGCTTCACACAAACCAGAGCTTCTCACAACAAGCATGATGGTTTCGGTAGGGAACGTCCCACCTTTGGGGACGAAACGATATCCATTGCCTCTTATTGCTTCCAAAAATTTTCTCGTGTCAACATAGAACAACTGGAGTGTTGTGTCATTCTTTGTGATTTTTCATGGTTCGTTTGGACTTTTTTATGCATTAACTTAGTTTTCAATTCATTTATGTGCATAATTCAAATTTGAACTACATGCACATGCTCCAGTGCATATAAATTGGTTGAAAAATCAAATATGTGTCCTTGGGTGCCTGCTTAGGTCCCATGCAAGAAATGATAATGAATTTCAAACACCGGGGCACCGTTGATTGCCGGCAAAACATTGAGATGCCTGGTTTTTAAATTCTAGTTAATCCATCGTCTGAAATTCATGAAACTTAGCATGCTATCATGGAGAGGCATCAACATGCCGTGGTAAAATTTTTGTCCCATTTGGGGAAGGTTTAGGTATATGCTTCTCACAAACCAGAGCTTCTCCAAACAAGCATGATGGTTTCAGTAGGGAACATTCCACCTTTGGGGACGAAAGGATATCCATTGCCTCTTTTTGCTTCCAAATTTTTTCTCGTGTCAACATAGAACAACAGGAGTGTTGTGTCATTTTTTGTGATTTTTTGGGGTTCCTTTGGACATTTTTATGCATTAACTTAGTTTTCAATTCATTTATGTGCATAATTCAAATTTGAGCTACATGCACATGCTCCAGTGCATATAAATTGGTTGGAAAATCAAATCTGTGTCCTTGGGTGCATGCTTAGGTACCATGCAAGAAATGGTAATGAATTTCAAACACCAGGGCACCGTTGACTGCCGGCAAAACATTGAGATTCCTAGTTTTTAAATTCTAGTAAATCCAAAAGTCGTCTAAAATTCATGAAACTTGGCATGCTATCATGGAGCGGCATCAACATGTCGTGGTAAATTTTTTGTCCCATTTGGGGAAGGTTTGGGTATATGCTTCTCACAAACCAGAGCTTCTCACAACAAGCATGATGGTTTCGGTAGGGAACGTCCCACCTTTGGGGATGAAACGATATCCATTGCCTCTTATTGCTTCCAAATTTTTTCTCGTGTCAACATAGAACAACAGGAGTGTTGTGTCAATTTTTGTGATTTTTCGGGGTTCGTTTGGACATTTTTATGCATTAACTTAGTTTTCAATGCATTTATGTGCATAATTCAAATTTGAACTACATGCACATGCTCCAGTGCATATCAATTGGTTGAAAAATCAAATCTCTGTCCTTGGGTGCATGTAGAGGTCCCATGCAAGAAATGGTAATGAATTTCAAACACCAGGGCACCGTTCTTTGTCGGCAAAACATTGAGATGCCTGGTTTTTAAATTCTAGTAAATCCAAAACTCGTCTGAAATTCATGAAACTTGGCATGCTATCATGGAATGGCACCCGACATGCTGTGGTAGTTTACGTGTCCATTTTGAGAGAAGGCACACTCAAATAATGACAGCCAACAAAGGCATTTTGAAAAAATAGCTGCCACTTTAATATCTCAAACGTTTGTATAATTCAAACCATATGCGTTCTGTTAACCTTTCACGTGACGCCACGTGTCTTGGTTTTAATTGTTGTTGTAGGTGCCGTGCGGATAGCTGCTTGACCTTGACTGATTGGGAGGTGTGCGAGCGCAGTCCGGTGCACAGGCTGGCCGAGATGCGTGCAAGCTGTCCTCCAATGCGCAGGCTCATCGGGAAGCGTGCGAGTTGTACGCTACGTAGGCTCACTGGGAAGCAATCCCTTTAACTTCCATGGCCGCCCGCCTTCCTCTCTGTGTGCGCGCCCCCCTCAGCAGCATGGGACGCCGCCGTCGAACGCTACCTCTCAGCGCCGCCAGCTGCCGTCCTCCCGCGCCCCGCCTGTCGACCCTAGGACGACATGATGTAAAGTGAGAGCAGGATTTGTGCATCTCTTCAACACAAACTGTTCTTTTGGATGACCCGTGTGCAACCACTTACAAACAATTTGGTGCGATTTGCATCTGTCATATTGGGTATGTTGCCATTTGTCAAACTAGAAAGATTGGCATTTGTTAATCTAGTAACATTGCCATTGGTCAACCTTGTAACACTACGATTTGTTAAAATATGAAGCTAAAAATCACTAACAGTATCTAATTTTTGCAACTAAAATTCAGTAATTAAGCATAGATTTCATTCAAAGATTAATTAGTTGTTCTTAATTTATACAAACTATTCGACTCGGCAGCTGAACTGACCAAACTTTTCCCCAATTGTTGCCAACCACGTACTGAAATAGCTAGTTCAACTATATATACTAGCTAATTTTAAGTACGTTGTACAGTTCCACCACATCTATAGTTAGATGAACTGAACAAAATAGCCCCTAAATACTACTACTACCGCGGTGGGGTGTTGTACTAATTCCGGTTCCGGCTGCCTCTCCTCTGCTAAGCACGCTCAGTAAGAGGCGGCAGAGGAGGAGAAGCCAACCGATGAGCTGGGCAACCACAATACGGTGCCTGCCGCTGTTGCAGCTTCAGCGACGCTCACCTCGAACGCCCTCTGCCGCTCCAGACGATCCCTCACGAAGCGGTGGTTCTCCTCATAGATCTCCTGATTCCTCGCCTCTGAGGCGGCGTGTGCCGTGGCCACGCCGACGTCAAGGTTCTTTGCATGCTCGATGAGGCGCTCCTCCTCCTCCCGTAGGAACTCGGTGTAGCGCGCAAGGAAGCTGGCGCACATGCGGGCATCCACCTCCGCCTCCCGCCTTCGGGTGACGGTGGCAGAGCGGGTGATGACATCGGCGGTCGACGGTGGGCTGGCGGCCATGGCGGCTGATGATGGGGTGGAGGCCACGACCACCACCTCCCGCCTTCGGGCCGCAGTGGTGGAGTCGGTGATGGCCATTGTGGCCGGCAGTGGGGTGGCGGCCACGACGACCACCTCCCTCCTTCGGGTCATGGCGGTGGAGCAAGCGATGGCCCTAGCTTTCGACGGTGGTGTGGCGGCAAGGACGGCCGGCAACAGCTGCCGACGGGTACCGGCGGTGAAGCATGTGGTGGGTGTTCCATGAACACCCAACAGGGATGCCACCCGGAGTGCACTATGCCGGGGACTGCACCATCGCCGCGGTGTAGCCTCCGAGCTGGAGCTGTCCTCTGATGACGGCAGAGTGGCTGAGCGACAACGACTGACCGGTGCCATTGGCGATTGTGGGAGTAGCAGATGAGATAAGCTACAGGGAGGGAGGGGAAAATGCGACGCAGGACTCGCCGGCCATGAGGGTTTTTATAGCTGGCCGGTAAGCATTGGGATTTTGGGGGATTTCACCGAGTCGGGCGGGAAGCTTGCGTGGGAACCTGCAAGGTTGCATGGGAAAAGGCTCACCGACAATTCATTGGCGCCATTGTTTGGCCAAACGAACGCCCCCACGCGCTGCGCAAGCTTACGTTGTAAGCCGTCTGTGGCAGCAAGGTGACACAACATGCGACAGGAGGACGAAAGGCACGTACACACAGTTAATAAAAAATGTTTGCGATTTAATTAGCTACTATACCCCGTCCTGGTTTATAAGTATGATTTAACTAATAAAATACGAATGCATGTCGCCAAAGATTATATAGTTGGATTCGTTATTTGAACATAGTTTCCAATTATATAATTTTTATAACATGCATTAATATTTTGTGGATTAAATTTGAGGGCAAAGTATGGCGCATAATATAAATTAAAGGGTACTATAGACTAGACGAAGGTGGTAGCACACCGCCGCTCTCTACGCAGCGATGCAATTGTCGGCCGGCTTGTAGGAGACCATTTCCTAGGTGTTCAACTTTTGTATGTGTGTGGTTGCTTGCAGTTCAGGCGGCCGCGTCGCGCTCTGCTCGCGTCCCGCCACGCGCGCTCTGGTCTCGCATCCCTCTGGGTGCTCTGCCCTCGTCCCTCCATGCGCGCTTGTCGGAGTAATGGGCCACGGGTAGGCCAGCCCGAGCCCCATGACCTTTTAAGACATCGGGGCAGGCTGCGTCCCTCAAGACCACAGGGCGAAGAGCCGCCTCCTGGGGAGTCTACGGCAAGGCGGCCGATTGCCCGCTCACGGCCGTGTCCCAGGGACGACTTCCAGAGAAGCCGGCTTTGGGGAGTCGACCGGCGACTCCAACAAAATGTGACCTCATCGAGAGGGACGGGGCAGGGGCGTGGCTACAATAAAGCCCACTCCCCGCCCCTTACCAAGGGCAGGCATGGCTACAGCGCGCCGTACTTGGGAAGATCTCCCCGCAGCGTGGCACTGTTGCCCAGCCGGCCCTGACATCAGCACCACTGTACCTAGTCCTGCGCCCACGACGGCTTGTCTGTACGGCCTGGAGGCAGTAGGGCCCACCAGCCAGCGAGACCTCGAGAGACGGCGGGGGCACCGCCAGTCGGACCCAACGGGAGTCGGCCCGGGGGAGTCGGCCGAGCCCTCCCCCAGTCCCACGCGCCATTAATCAAGAAGAGATGGGGAGTGGCCACAGTGATCGCCCGCCAGGCAAGGGGGCTGTTACGACGACCCCATGACCAAACTTGCATCATCAGGAGCAGCCGGCAAGACCCGCCTGCTGCGGACGCGGCCTGTCGGCTCCGTTCCAGACCAGTCGGCTGGACCCACCAGTCAGCGGGCCCCAGCAGTCGGCAAAGAAGTCGGAGGTCGGAGACACTGACGGCTGGGCCCGCGCCCAGTCACATTACCATTGTACCCCTTGGGGGTAGGCCTATATAAACCCCCCAGGGCACCCATGCAAAGGGTTGGATCCCAGTAGTTCTATTCCTCACCAGATAGAGGGAGAGAGCTAGCCTTGCCCTCTCCTACCACCATACACAGCTCAAGGAGCAACCGTGTAAATCCTTGACTATAGTGATCATGCGGAGACCCCACAGAGCAGTAGTAGGGGTATTATCTCCCCGGAGAGCCCCGAAGCTGGGTAAGATTCGCCGGCGTGCATGTCTTCGTCTCATCCCGTTTGCAGGCACCGGCGACGTTCTACTCGCCCCCACCATGATAAGCCATCCATTGGCATATGTCGCACCTAACCCTCGACATTTGGCACCCACCGTGGGGCCTGGTGCACCGCCGTCCGGAGATCTGTTCTGGTGGGAACCCTCTTCCTCCCTGGCGAGTGCAGCCAGCCAGGCACGCCAGATGAAGTTTGTGTCGACACGCTGCGCGGCGTGGAGATCGCCTGCGCAGCCAGCTCCTTGGCCGAACTTGTCGGCGAGGTCCGCCTCTCCGACGAACCTGCGTCCGACGCAGGCATAGGCGGCCCCGAAAACCTCCTCGCGGGCCTCCTCGATCAACTTCACGTTTCCAGCGAGCCTGCCGTAGACTTGGAGTCCGTAGGCTCCACCAACCCGATGCTGGTCGACTCCGACACCGTGTCGGTCGACGCTTTCCCCTCCAACGTGGTGGTCTACGACGAACCTCTCCCCCACGCGGAGAGCGACGGGAGCACCGTCACTGAGGTGTTGGTCATCAGTCATGACGAGTTCCCTGGTGGAAGGGCGCCCGACTCACTCGGCGCGGCGCTGCAAGACCTAGCTGCGCCCATTCCAGAAGATGCTGACGCAGAGACGCTAGAAGCGCGCCGCCTTCAGCTTGTTGAAGGCGCGAAGAAGCTAGCCAGCATGAGACGCTTGTCAGAAGCTTACCAGCAGGAGATGGATCGCACTGTTGGCGGCTCGCCGGCTCCGGCAGGGCCCAGCCGCCTTGGCACGGTTCGGCAGCGCGGCGTAGCCATCGCCAGCCTGTTTGGGGCTAGCCGCCCCGTGTATGCCACGCCAGCGGAGAACATCCGAGCCGCCCAGGCAGCGGCGGATGAGCTGGACAATTTCAAGGGCGAAGAGCGCCGCCTCATGATGGAGCGAGTCCAGCGGCTCCTCGACACGGCTGCCACGCAGAACGAGGCCGGCTGCCGCATGGAGGCACCGCAACGGCCAAACGACGACCCGCATCGAGATCAAGGCGCGACATCTCGGACGCCGACTGGCGGTACCCAAGGAAGGAAGGACAAGGAGCCGGCTGTCAGCCACAGTCGGACTCGGATTACCATAAGCGCGACCGAGACGGCCGCCCAAGAGCAGTGGAACGACGGGACAACTGTCCGCCTCCCCCTCCCCGCAAGGAGAGGCAAGTCTCCCCGCCGCCTGTTGACCATTCGACTCTCGGTGACCGCCTTGGCCGCCGAGAGGGAGTTGGGGAGAATGACGCCCGCCACCGGATCGACCGACTTCACCGGTCCCTGGCGCTGGAAGAAGAAGACGAGCTGGGTCCGCCTTGTTTCGGGCCCCGCATTCGGGACGAGCCCTTTCCCAGAGGGTTCACGCTCCCAAGAGACACGCCCAAGTATACCGGCTCCGTGAAGCCGGAAGACTGGCTAGTCGACTACTCTATGGCTGTCAGCATAGCAAACGACAACAAGCGTGTCGCCGTAAAGTACGTTCTGCTCATGCTTCAGGGCACGGCCCGGACATGGCTGAACAGCCTAAAGCCCCACAGCATCAACAGCTGGGTCGACTTCACCGAAGCGTTCGTTCGCAACTTCACCAGCACGTACAAGCGTCCTCCCAAGCCTCGCCAGCTCTCCCTATGCATGCAAGGTCCTGATGAGTCGACTCGCGACTACCTCACGCGTTGGGCTGAGCTCCGGAACTCCTGCGAGGGCGTGCACGAGGTGCAGGCCATCGAGTACTTCACAGCCGGGTGCCGAGAAGGCACCCTTCTCAAGCACAAGCTCCTCTGCGACGAGCCAGAAACCCTCGACGAGTTGCTGATCATAGCGGACAAGTACGCTACGGCCGATTCCTCCATGAAGACAGAAATTCAAATCAGCACGACTGGCAAGGTAGCTCCTCAGGCTCCAAGAACTCCGGAAGCAGACGCCGGCCGGCGACAACAGTAGGGCGACCACAAGCGCAAGGCCCCGCAGCCGGCTTCCAGCAGCCGGCAGGTCACGACCGTCGAAGCCCAGCAGCCAGGAGAGCAGCCTCCGCTCAAGCGACAGAAAGGCGGCAAGCCGAACTGGTTGCCGGCCTTCTCCCATGAGTAGACCTTGGATGGACCTTGGAAGTTCCACAGCGGCGCGAAGCCATCAAATCACACCACCCGGAAGTGCCACTGGCTCACCAGGATCGCCAAGGGAGACGGCCTCCTGCCACCGCCGCCTGCTGGGCAGCGGCCTCCGCCTCCGCCCCAGCAGCCGGCAGTCAGGCCAGTCGGCGCAGTACAAGACGAGTACCCTGAAGAGCACGGAGCCTATGTGGTGTTCACCAGTGTGGCTGACGATCGATGCAGCAGGAGGCTGCAGCGACACGAGGTGAACGCGGTAGCCTCAGATACGCCAGAGTTCATGCACTGGTCAGAGAGGCCCATCAGCTGGAGCAGGGCTGACCACCCAGAAGTGATGCCAAGTCCGGGCTCCTACGCCTTGGTCCTGGACGCCACCTTTTCCACAGACAAACATGCCGCGCGTTTTTCGCGAGTTCTAATAGATGGGGGCAGCAGCATTAACATCCTGTACAAGGACACCATGGAGAAGTTAGGAATCAAGCAGAGACAGCTTCAGAACAGCCGGACTGTGTTTCACGGCATTGTTCCTGGGCTTTCCTATTGACCAATCGGCAAGATCCTGATTGATGTCCTCTTTGGGGACAAAGATCACTTCCGAAGAGAGTCCGTTTGGTTTGAGGTGGTGGACCTCGAGAGCCCGTACCATGCGCTACTTGGCCGGCCCGCCTTGGCCAAGTTCATGGCGGTCCCCCACTACGTCTACCTCAAGATGAAGATGCCCAGTTCCAGGGGAATTCTGACTATGGCCGGCGACTACCGGAAGTCGTCCGCTTACGCGGCCGAGAGCAGTCGGCTGGCCGAGTCCCTGGTGATTGCGGCCGAGAAGCGACTCCTTGAGCGAGCTGTGGCGATGGCCGGCAAGCAGCCGGAGATATCGCCCGACCCGAAGGAGTCGGAAGCCGAAGGTTCGTTCAAGCCGGCCAAAGAGACAAAGAAGATACCCTTGGATCCGGAGCACCCAGAGAGGTACGCCATCGTAGGTGCAAACCTCGACAGCAAATAGGAAGGCGAGCTCGTCGATTTCCTCCGTGAGAATCGGCACATCTTCGCGTGGTCTCCCAAAGACATGCCAGGTGTGCCGATGGAATTCGCCGAGCACAAGTTACACGTCCGATCTGATGCAAAGCCGGTCAGGCAGCCCCTGTGCCGCTTATCAGAAGAGAAGCGAAGAGTTGTCGGAGAAGAGATAGCCCGACTCCTAGCAGCCGGCTTCATTATGGAAGTTTTCTTCCTGGAGTGGATGGCAAATCCGGTCCTGGTGCTAAAGAAGAACAAGCAATGGCGAATGTGTATTGACTACACGAGCCTCAACAAGGCCTGCCCCAAGGACCCGTTTGCTCTGCCGAGAATTGATCAGGTGATAGACTCCACAGCTGGATGCGAGCTGTTGAGTTTCTTGGATGCGTACTCAGGATATCACCAGATCAAGCTGAACCCGGCTAATAGATTGAAGACCGCCTTCATCACGCTGTTTGGAGCATTCTGCTACCTCACCATGACATTCGGCCTGGCGCCACCTTTCAGCGTTGCATGCAGAAGTGCCTCCTCAAGCAGCTCGGTAGGAACGCCCACGTTTACCTGGACGACGTAGTGGTGAAGACAGAAAAGTGAGGAACATTGCTGGAAGACCTCAAGGAGACCTTTGAGAACCTGCGTCGATTCCAAATCAAGCTCAACCCCGAGAAGTGTGTCTTCAGAGTACCAGCCGGCCAGCTGCTAGGTTTCCTGGTCTCTGAGCGTGGCATAGAATGCAACCCAGTAAAAATCAAGGCCATCGAGAGAATGGAGGTACCTAGCCGACTGCTGGATGTGCAGAAGTTCACCGGCTGCTTGGCGTCCATCAGCCGATTCATCAGTCGGCTGGGCGAGAAAGCTCTCCCCTTATACCAACTCATGAAGAAGACCACTTTTTTCGAGTGGAACCATAAGGCGGACGAAGCTTTCCACCAGTTGAAGAAGATGCTGACTACTCCACCCGTCCTGGCGGCTCCGACTCCCAAGGAACCTATGCTCCTGTACATCGCCGCCACCAGCCGAGTAGTTAGCACAGTCATTGTAGTAGAGCGCAAGGAGAAAGGCAAGGCGCTACCTGTCCAGAGACCAGTATATTACCTGAGCGAGGTACTGTCGACCTCCAAGCAGAACTACCCCCACTACCAGAAGATGTGCTATGGCATGCACTTTGTTGCCAAGAAATTGAAGCCTTACTTTCAAGAACATCCAATCACGGTGGTCTGCACGGCTCCACTTGCCGATATCATCGGCAACCGTGATGCCTCTGGTCGAGTGGCCAAGTGGCCCATAGAGCTGGTTCCTTACACCATCTACTACCAGCCCCGCACCGCTATCAAATCACAAGCACTGGCCGACTTCCTCGTCGACTGGGCCGAGACCCAGTACCTGCCTCCAGCACCTGACTCCACCCATTGGCGGATGCACTTCGATGGCTCCAAGATGCGCACCGGCTTGGGAGCCAGCGTCATCCTCACCTCTCCCAAAGGCGACAAGCTCAAATATGCACTGCAAATCCATTTTGCCGCCTCCAACAACGTGGCCGAGTACGAGGCGCTCATTCAGGGGCTCCGTCTTGCCAAAGAACTTGGCATCCACCGGATCTTGTGTTATGGCGACTCGGACTTAGTGGTCCAGCAGTCGTCTGGCGACTGGGACGCCAAAGACGCAAACATGGAGAGCTACCATTTCCTCGTGCAGCAACTCAGCGGGTATTTCGAAGGGTGCGAGTTCCTCCATGTGCCAAGAAACGACAACGACCAAGCAGACGCCTTGGCACGAATCGGCTCTACCCGCCAAGCAATACCATCTGGCGTCGCCCTTCAATGCCTCCTCAAGCCGTCTGTCAAGCCTTCACCAGAATCAGACTCCATCTTTGTGCCGGCTCCTCCCGAAGACGGAGGACCCAACTCCAGAGTTCCGGTAGTCGGAACGGGGACTTTGGCGGACGACTCCAAAGCTGCCACGGTCGAGCCCAGCCTGGGGACTGCGGTGACGAACTTGGAGATTCCAGAACTCGGCCCAAGGACCGAGCCAGTCGGCCTGGGGACTTCATCAGCCCAACAAGCAGTTGTTGACTCCAGCCCGCCGCCTCCCAGCCCAGCCGCCCTCGTCCAAGTCGCAGTTCTGATAGTCGATGAAATAGCAGCACCCTCATGGGCCCAGCCCATCCTCAAATTTCTGGTGAACAAAGAGCTACCAACTGATGAGACCTCAGCTCGGCAAGTACAACGCCGGGCAGCAGCCTATACCATAATCAACAGAGAGCTAGTCAGGCGCAGCGTCACTGGTGTCTACCAGCACTGCGTAGAGCTAGAGCAAGGCCAGCAATCCTCAAAGACATCCATCAAGGCGAATGTGGCCACCATGCGGCTTCAAGAGCACTCATCGCCAAAGCTTTTCGGCACGGTTTCTTTTGGCCGACTGCCTTGGAAGAGGCCAAGGAGTTGGTCCAAAAATGCAAAGGGTGCCAGAAGTTCAGCTCCAAGCCGCACCAGCCGGCTTCCGCGCTCAAGACCATCCCCATTGCTTGGCCTTTCGCAGTTTGGGGTCTAGACATGGTGGGACCATTCAAAACAGCACGAGGCGGTCTAACTCACCTCCTTGTCGCAGTGGACAAGTTCACCAAGTGGGTGGAAGTGAAGCCAATCAAGAAACTGAACGGTCTGACTGCCGTGGCCTTCATCACCGATATCACAATTCGGTACGGCGTACCACACAGCATCATCACCGACAATGGCCCAAATTTTGCCAAAGGCGCCTTGGCCCATTTCTACGCAACACAGGGCATCCGACTGGACCTAGCATCCGTAGCCCACCCGCAGTCAAACGACCAAGTAGAGCGAGCAAATGGCCTCATCCTGTCCGGCATCAAGCCTCGGTTGATCGAGCCTCTAGAGCGCTCGGCTAGCTACTGGCTTGACGAGCTGCCAGCCGTCCTTTGGAGTCTGCGCACGACTCCAAACAAGTCAACCGGCTTCACACCCTTCTTCCTCGTCTACGGTGCCGAAGCCATCATCCCAACGGACATAGAGTTCGACTCCCCACGAGTCACCATGTACACCAAGGAGGAAGCAGAAGAAGCACGACAAGACGGCATCGATCTGCTGGAAGAGGGCCGGCTGTTGGCACTCAGCCGGTCCAGCATCTACCAGGAGAGCCTGTGCCGATACCACAACAGGAAGGTCACGCCAAGATCTTTCCAAGAAGGCGACCTTGTACTCCGGCTGATCCAGCGAACAGCCGGCCAGCACAAGCTGTCGCCGCCTTGGGAAGGCCCTTTCATCATCAGCAAAGTACTAGGCAACGACTCCTACTACCTGATCGACGCTCAGAAGCCCCGAGCACGCAAGAGGTACGACTCCGGCAAGGAGACAGAGCGTCCATGGAACGCAAATCTTCTCCGAAGATTTTACAGTTGATGCAGTATGTACCACGCTACCTTTTGTATTAAAATACTAAGACTTCGGGCCCCCCCGAGACGAGCTTGGGGACTACCCTCTTTTGTCTGTATGATAAAAATTATGCCTACAAGTATGTTACTCTTTGTCATGCCGCTTGGCACCGGGCTCGACAAGTCGGCCCGGGGACTTGCCGCCTTGCACTTTGAAATGCTTCCTGCAGTCGGACAATTAGTGTGTAAACACCTAAGCCGTCTCCTGCCAGAAGCCGCAGCTCGCAGAGCGACTGTACGGTGGGCAGCAGTAAGGTAGAATGGGCATTCGCATGAAAAATGGCTAAGGACCCAAAGCATAAAGCATAGCTCAAGACGGCTTCCAAGCCCTTCTCGCAAACTGACTCTCGGACAGTCGGATTGTCGTTTTCTATCCAACTTGCTCAAACAATCTTGAAATCGGCTAAGTACTTGCTTTCCCAAAGTAGCCTAGCACTTGATCCAGCAACAGTCTGCAGAGCGGCTGTCCGATTGGCAAGGCAGGCAACTAGGAGAAAGCGGCAAAGGAAAACAGCCAAAAAGAACAATGAGCAAGAAAAGATAGACCTATATATATAACACAGACCCTTGGTCGAATTGTCAAACAGAGGTTCTGAATACACCCCGCGGGTGGAATTGTGCGAATTAACCAGTTCTTCAAAAGACTACTGAAGCAGATAAAACAAAAGACACAGCGGCAGCTTAGGAGGCAGCAAACGGAGTTGGGGGGTCAGAGGAGGCGCCAGCGTCAGTCGCCGGGGCGGTCGGCCGGCTAGTCTCGGCTTGATCGCCTCCGGAAGCAGTCGGATCGTTCGCATGTGGCTCGTTGCTGGAGGCGCGGTCGGGCTGAGGCTGGCCGTCTGCTCCGTCTTCTGGTGCCTCCGCCTCGCCCTCACCCTCCGCCTTGTCCTCCTCCTCGATGCTGGAGCCGATCACCTCCGCCGAGTCTTCGACGTAGTCTGGGTTCATCCCAAACCACTCCGGCGGGACCTCCTCGCCATCTTCAGACCGCTCGGGGACGAAGATGCTCGTGTCGGTGTACTCGGCGATCGCCGCAGCACGCTTGACGAGGGTGTCTTCCGCAGCCGCCAGCTCCGGCTGGGCCTCCGACCGAAGGGTGGCCAACCGGTCTAGATCCAGCCCCGAGTACCACGCCTTGACGAACTCCAAGGCCCGGCACGCTCCAGCCCGGGCCGAAGAGCCCTTCCAGGCCTCGAGGCGACCAACCGCGACCTCTAACCAGTTGACCGTTAGGCTGGGGGTGCGCGGAGCCTGCATATCCGGCCAAAGGGCGGAGATCGCCTGGGCACCGATGCGCTGAATCGGGCGCAGCATCCGATGAGCCGGCCGGAGGCGAGCCTCGATACTCAAGATGTGCTCATCAAGAGTTCGGGGGGCATCGGCGGCGATCTCTGCACCCTCCGCCCTCCGACTTGCACGATCGACCTCGATGACTTGGATAGCGGCTTGAGACTGCCCAGGGAAAGTCTGCAAAAGACACAAAGAAACAAAAAAGCGAGTCAAAAACCAGGAGTCGGCACGACCTAGGTCGGCGGCTCAAAGAAAGAAAACAAAGAGACTCACCATCAACGATGTCTTCGATCTCGTGGAAGCCGGAGGACAGTATCGCCTCCTTGTCAGACCAGGAAGAGCGCTCGCTCGTGAACTCGGCCAGGAGGGCGGCCTCCGTCTCCTCTGCCTCCCTCCGCGACTTCGCGAGCAGCCCCTTCTGCTCTACCAACTGAGTGGTCAGCAGATCGCGCTCCGCGGCGAGCTTGCTGCACTCCTCCCCTTTGGCAAGCAGGGCGGAGTTGGCTTCGCTCAGCTGCTGTTGAAGAGCAGCGTTGGCCCCTGAAGGAAAGAAAGAAAGACAGCAGTCATCAATAAAGTAGGTCGCCGGGGAGATCTGGCCCGACTGCTCAGCAGTCGGCCCGAATCTCGGGGACTACAGCCCGCGGGTGCGCTAGCGCGCCCTCGTAGAGAAGAGAAAAAGGAGGAGGACTTACTCCGGCTCTCCGCCAAGTCAGCGGTCCTCTTGCCCAACTCTTCAACATTACAGTTGAAGGTGGTGACGCGGAGGTTGTGGTAGTCCTGCAACAAGCATTTCAGACAAAGTTAGTACCCAGAAGTTCATCAAATTGGAGTTCCGGACCGCCTGCTCAGCAGCCGACCCGAAACTCGGGGACTACACCCAGTGGGTGCGCTGGCGCACCCCCACAGAGAGGAACAAGAAAAATAAAGGCCCAAAGAAAAGACATACCCGGATGGCCGCCCGCGACGACAGGAACGCGTTGGTGTAGCTCTGGAGGGCGTCGCCCTCAGCGCGAAGCTTTGCCTGGACGTCCAGGAGCGCCCAGTTCAGTGTCCCTGTGCCGCCTCCCCGCACCCACCCAACAGGTGCGGCGCTCTTCGTCTCGGCGTCTGGAGCCGCGGAGCTGGCGGTGCCAGCCTCCAGGGGGCGGGGCGCCAAAGTCGCCTTCTCCAGACGATGGCGCGCTGGCAAGCTGACCTGGAGGAGCAGCCTCGCCACGGCTTCTTCTTCGGTCGGCAGCACCGGAGTGTCCGCTGGCTGCTCCTTCAGACAGCGGCGGAAGCGGCGGCGGAACGTTCGCGCCCAGAGTAGAGGGCTCGCCGCCTTCCTTCTCCTCAACGAGGTTCTCCCCGCCGGCTCCTCCAGTCTGCCCCGTGAACTCCGGCGGCGGCAACGCAAAGTCCAGCAGGGTAACAAGCAAGGCTGCCTGGCGGCGCGCGGCTTCCTCAGCCCGCTGCTTCGCCGCGGTGGCGGTTTCGGCCTCTGCCAGTTTTTTCTTGGCGGAGGCCTCCGCCCTGTCGGCCTCCGCCTTCTCCAGGCGGAGGGCTTCTTGTTCATTGCGCTTCTCCTGTGCATTCCGCTCCGTCGCCTCCCAGAGGTCGGCAGCGGGGTCTATCCGCCAAGTGGTGGCGGGCGTCTCCGCTGACCCCATGACAGAGGCGGCGGCGACCCGCTCGAGAGAGAGGGGAGCCCTGAAGAAAGAAGGGCGAGCAGAGACTCAGACAAAACATGAAGAAAGAATAAACTTTGAAGTCAGGATACTTACGCGGAGACCAACGGCGGCTTCTTCACCTCCTTACGGAAGCGGATGGCCTTCGCGGCTGCCTCATCCCGCCGGGTCGCCGCAGCCGAGCCCTTGGGCTTCTTCGGCCGGCTGCCAAACAAAGTCAGCGCAGCCCGGCGTTTCGTCCCGCCGCCTGGAGCGCCCGACGCGGCAGAAGAGCCCGCGCCCGGCTGGCTGGCTCCTGGCCGATGGTGAGGGGCGACTCCTCCCTCGGCGTCGTCTTCAGGCCAGTTGGCAAATGTAGCCGAGGGCCTGAAGTCGCCGGTCGTTCCTCCTCCTCCCTCGGTGTCGTCTTCCAGAGCCGCCGCCCCCAGATCGGGGTCGTCGACATTGCTCTCCGTCCGATCGGCGGCGAACTCACGGGCCGGCCCCGAGGTGCCGACTGGTGGGTGAAGAAGGGGATTCTAACCAAAAAGCGGACTGATTAAAACAAGACTCGGCAAGAAGAAGACAATCTAAAGAAAAGAAAGGCGACTCACCACGGGCGGGGGGTTGGCGCGGGAGTATGGCTCCTTGCTGAATCGCCAGTCCTCCGGGAGCCTGCTGTCCGAGAGGTAGTTCACCATCAGGGCCACCTCTTCGTGAGGCATGTCCTTGGTGCACATCCGACTCGGGTCGCGGCCCCCGCTCATCTGGCATATCAGGTGAGGGTGGCCTTGGAGTGGGAGAATTCGGCGCGAGACGAAGGCGGCCAGCAGGTCCGGGCCAGTCAGACCCTCCGACTGCGTCAGCACTCGGAGTCGCGTGATGGCACCGGCTCCCGCAGGCGTCAGCGACCTCGCCCGGTACGACCAGTTGGGCAGTCTGCCAGCTGGCGGGCCGGCTTCGAAAGCCGGAAGATTAACCCAGTCGCCCCTCGTGGCGACGTTCCTGACGTAGAAGTAGGACCGCTGCCACGTCTTCACCGACTTCAGCAGCGAGATGGAGGGGAAGTGGTTGTCGGCTCCTGTCCTTTGCACGGCGCTGAAGGCGCCGCACTGAGCCGGCACGCCCGCGGCCTGGGTGCCGAGCTTGGAGAAGAACAACTCCCTCCAGAGCTCTAGGGTGGGGAGGACTCCAAGGAAGCCCTCGCACAGAGCCACGAAGGCGGACATCAGCACCACTGTGTTGGGGGTGAGGTGGTGCGGTTGGAGTCCGTAAAACTGCATGAATGGCTGGAAGAAGCTGCTGCCGGCAGCCCCAGCCCACGCAGGCAGTGCGAGCGGAAGATGACCCGCTCGCCCTCCCGCGGGGCGGGGGAAATCTCCCCCTCCGGCGCTTGACGCACCTGCAGGCGATCCTCGCCGGGAAGCCGACGGGTCCGGCGGAGGAACTCGATATGGTCTTCGTGGACCTCGGAGCCGTCCCAGGTGCCGGAGCGCATTGGGGGAGGCGCGGCAGCGGAGGAAGAGCTCATCGCGAAGCTGTCGCCGCAGCGTTCGCCGGAGCTTGGGCGTGCGGCAAGACGAGGAAGAGAAGAGGAAGCAGGAGAGCAGGAGAGCGAGGAGCTGCGAGGAGGAAGAAGCGAGGGGTAGTGGGGAGGAGGGGCGCGCGTGCCCCCCTCTTCCCCCTACTTATAGCCCTATGGGCTGCGAAGCCGAGGGGGCAGACGTGGGGATTTACTGCGCCCGCAGCCCCATGACCCCCATGATCCACGTAAAGTTACTGCGCGCAGTAACTTCACGAGAATCCTAACCACCCTCCAGGGCCGCAGAGGATCCGCTCGGGCGCCGAGGCGCGGTAGTGGCAGGCCCCGCCTATGGGCCTGTCCCGTCGCGCGCGTGGGATGGCAGAGCGGCCTGGCCACGTGCCCTTGTGTGACAGGCCAGGAACGGGCGACTTTCTCCGGAAGCTTAGCTAGCCCGCCACTTGAAATCCCGCCGCGACGTTCGAACTACTGAGCAAGTCAGAATTGAGTAAGTCCGAGTTGGGCGAGTCCGACTCCTTCTAGTCAGCCCGGCGGAAGTCAATCAAGACCATGAGTTGCGCCCGGAAAGAGAAACTGTTGAGGCTTCTCGGCCGATCGTCCGCGGCGCCTCACCAGCTTCGGGGACTACTATCGGAGTAATGGGCCACAGGTAGGCCAACCCGAGCCCCGTGACCTTTCAAGACATCGGGGCAGGCTGCGCCCCTCAAGACCACAGGGCGAAGAGCCGCCTCCTGGGGAGTCTACGGCAAGGCGGCCGACTGCCCGCTCACGGCCGAGTCCCAGGGACGACTTCCAGAGAAGCCAGCTTTGGGGAGTCGGCCGACGACTCCAACAAACCGTGACCTCATCGAGAGGGACGGGGCAGGGGCATGGCTACAATAAAGCCCACTCCCCGCCCCTTACCAAGGGCAGGCATGGCTACAGCACGCCGTACTTGGGAAGATCTCCTTGCGGCGTGGCACTGTTGCCCAGCCGGCCCTGACATCAGCACCACTGTACCTAGTCATGTGCCCACGAAGGCTTGTCTGTACGGCCTGGAGGCAGCAGGGCCCACCAGCCAGCGAGACCTCGGGAGACGGCGGGGGCACCGCCAGTCGGAGCCAATGGGAGTCGGCCCGGGGGAGTCGGCCGAGCCCTCCCCCGGGCCCACACGCCATTAATCAAGAAGAGATGGGGAGTGGCCACAGTGATCGCCCACCAGGCGGCGGGGCTGTTGCCACGACCCCATGACCAAACTTGCATCATCAGGAGCACGGCTACAGTAATCAGCAGCCGGCAAGACCCGCCCGCGGCGGACGCGGCCTGTCGGCTCCATACCAGACCAGTCGGCGGGACCCACCAGTCGGCGGGCCCCAGCAGTCGGCGGAGAAGTCGGAGGTCGGAGACACTGACGGCTGGGCCCGCGCCCAGTCACATTACCATTGTACCCCTTGGGGGTAGGCCTATATAAACCCCCCAGGGCAGCCATGCAAAGGGTTGGAGCCCAGTAGTTCTATTCCTCACCAGATAGAGGGAGAGAGCTAGCCTTGCCCTCTCCTACCACCATACACAGCTCAAGGAGCAACCGTGTAAATCCTTGACTATAGTAATCATGCGGAGACCCCGTAGAGCAGCAGTAGGGGTATTATCTCCCCGGAGAGCCCCGAAGCTGGGTAAGATTCGCCGGCGTGCATGTCTTCGTCTCATCCCGTTTCCAGGCACCGGCGACGTTCTACTCGCCCCCACCATGATAAGCCATCCGTTGGCATATGTCGCACCTAACCCCCGACAGCGTGCCAGTGTTTGGGGCCAGTGCATGATCACGCACGTTCGTGTGCATGCGGTTGCACCGGGCGTGGTGTGATGATGCAGTTACCCGCTGCAAAAACTGCCATGCAGACGCGCAGAGAATCCAGGCCACCCGGCCCCCATTTATTCTTGCGGCCATTTACCTTATATCTCTCACGTCACACGACAAAATAAGCGCACCCACGATGACACATACAAAGAGGACATCCAGTGGTTCCAATGGCGCTCCCCGTGGCTCCAATGGCGCTCCGAGCGGCCGGCGACAACAACGGTTCGCAGTTCACCACGCATCACGTAGTGGACACCCACGTGAGGGGGAAGGCCCTCCCGGTGGTGTACACGAACGATCCAGTCTCGGTGAAGAGCTCCATCCAAACTATGGAGCGGTTCCTTGCCGAGGACAAGTACCAAGTGGTCGGCTCCGACCTCGAGTACACCATGGGTCGTGCCGGGCACGATCAGAAGGTTGTCGTCGCCCAGTTGTGTGTACGACATGACGTCCTCGTCTACCACTACCACCTTGCCACAAGGCCTTGCGAGCGTTTCTCTAGGTTTATCAACAGCTCCGATTACAGTTTCGCTACGATGGACACCACCAATGATCTAAAAGCGCTCAAGGTTTCGGGCTTGAAATGCCCGAATCTTCTCAACATCCAGCACCACTACAAGGTCTGGGGGAGCGACAACAACAAACTTCACTCCCTGGTTGACCTCGCCTCGGCCATCATCGACCCCTACTACGCGAAGATGAAGGAAGAGATCAAGAAGGACAAGAACGCCTGGCACAGTGTTTGGCATGAGAGACTGGATGAAGAACACGTCAAGTACGCGACCAACGATGCATACAGAAGCTACGAAATGTACAGGCGGATCGTTGACATGAGGAACTGTCTTATTCCTGCCCCAGACGAGGGATCGAGCCACATAGCAGTGGCGGGAGTGTCACAAGAAGTAGATGACTAGACGATCGTTTCTCCTACTTTAGAATGCATGCAATTGCTGATTGAGGTGTGTGCGAATGATCTGTATAGTCACTTATGTAATTGGATGTGTATTTCAGTTATATATATACATGTTATTCTACTGTAGACAGAGCAAATCACATGGCTTATTAGCAGCAATCGTCTGTGTTATTATTGGTCTTTGCACACATTTCTGATTACGGACCTTTTTGCCGCGTATCACACACATCTTGTTCAGTTGAACCATTTCCATTATGTTTCCTAATCACACACCGTCAATCCTAGTGAACTGCATGCTGCATATCGCACACGCCTTCATCTGGCTGCCCATTTCTTTTGTTCCTCCTCATCCCAAACAGTTAATTGAACTGAACTGTATGCCCTGCATCACACACGCAACTAAAATCTGAACCATGTTTGATGCATCTGTCATCGCAAACATTTTGCACCTTTTTTGATGGGTTTTTACACCATCGTTTGCGATTATGGCATCACACACAATTTCGTCGAAGGGTCTCTGATCATAGTGTCGCGTTTGGACCATCCTGCAGTAGTGGTTGGTGGTAAGCAGTATGACAATCACCGCCCACAACTCTTTGTGTTCTACTCGTGCATATCATCTACGCATAGACCTGGCTCGGATGCCATTGTTGGGAAACGTAGCATGCAATTTCAAAAAAAAATCATATGCTCATGCAAGATCTATCTAGGAGATGCATAGCAACGAGAGGGGGAGAGTGTGTCCACACACCCTCGTAGACCGAAAGCGGAAGCGTTTCATAACGCGGTTGATGTAGTCGAACTTCTTCTTGCTCCGACCGATCAAGCACCGAGCATACGACACCTCCGAGTTCTGCACACGTTCAGGTCGATGACGTCCCTCGAACTCTTGATCCAGCAAAGTGTTGAGGGAGAGTTCTGTTAGCACAACAGCGTGGTAACGGTGATAGTGAAGTGATCTGCGCAGGGCTTCGCCTAAGCACTACGAAGATATGACCAGAGGTGTAAACTGTGGAGGGGGGCTCCACACACGGCTAACAATTGTTTGTATCTGTTCTAGGCGCCCCTCCATGCGTATATATAGGTGGGAGGGGAGAGGGACTACCTTGGGGCGCCCCAAGTAGGAGGAATCCTACTTGGCGGCCCTAGTCCAATTCGGCCCCCCTTTCCTTTTACTAGAAGGGGGAAAAGGAAAGAGAGGGGGGAGGAAGGAAAGGGGGGGGCGAACCCCCTCCTCCTTCTCCTATTCGGCCTCCTTCCTTATGGGGGCCCAACCCCTTGTGGGCTGGTGTGCTCCCCTCCTATGGCCCATAAGGCCCATTAATCCCCCCGGGGGTTCCGGTAACCCCCCCGGTACTCCGGTATGTACCCGGTACACCCCGAAACACTATTGGTGTCCGAATATCATCGTCCTATATATGAATCTTTACCTGTCATCCATAACTCTGAACAACATTCGGTCACCTAATCACATAACTCATATAATACAAAATCATCATCGAATGTTAAGCGTGCAGACCCTACGGGTTCGAGAACTATGTAGATATGACCGAGACACCTCTTCAGTCAATAACCAACAGCGAACCTGGATGCTCATATTGGTTCCCACATATTCTACGAAGATCTTTATCGGTCGTACCGTAATGATAATATACGTTATTCTCTTTGTCATCGGTATGTTACTTGCCCGAGATTCGATCATCGGTATCTTCATACCTAGTTCAATCTCGTTACCGGAAAGTCTCTTTACTCGTTCCGTAATACATCATCCCACAACTAAATCATTAGTCACATTGCTTGCAAGGCTTCTTATGATGTGTATTACCGAGAGGGCCCAGAGAAACCTCTCTAATACTCGGAGCGACAAATCCTAATCTTGATCTATGCCCACCCAACAAACACCTTCTAAGACACCTGTAGAGTATCTTTATAATCACCCAGTTACTTGTGACGTTTGATAGCACACAAGGTATTCCTCCGGTATCCGGGAGTTGCATAATCTCATAGTCAAAGGAATATGTATATGACATGAAGAAAGAAATAGCAATAAAACTTAACGATCAATATGCTAAGCTAACGAATGGGTCTTGTCCACCACATCATTCTCCTAATGATGTGATCCCATTCATCAAATGACAACACATGTCTATGGTTAGCAAACCTGACCATCTTTGATTAACGAGCTAGTCCAGTAGATGCTTACTAGGGACACGATGTTTTGTCTATGTATCCAGACATGTATCAAGTTTCCGGTTAATACAATTCTAGCATGAATAATAAACATTTATCATGATATAAGGAAATATAAAACAAAAACTTTATTATTGCCTCTAGGGCATATTTCCTTCACAAAGGCCCTAGGGCCTCTGTCTCCATGACCAGTATCCCTGAAGAGGTTTGATACGTCTCCAACGTATCTATAATTTCTGATTGTTCCATGCTATTATATTATCAACCTTGAATGTTTTATATGCATTTATATGATATTTTATATGATTTTTGGGACTAACCTATTAACCTAGAGACCAATGCCAGTTGTTGTTTTTTTCCTTGTTTTAGAGTATCGCAGAAAAGGAAAATCAAACGAAGTCCAATTGACTTGAAACTTCACGGAACTTATTTTTGGACCAGAAGAAGCCCACGGAGTATCGGAGATGGACCAGAAGAGTCCTGGGCTGCCCAAGAGGGTGGGGGTGCGCCCACCCCGCTAGGCGCGCCCCCCTGCCTCGTGGACAGCCCGGAGATCCACCGACATAATTCTTCCTCCTATATATATCCTTATACCCTAAAAACTTCAGGGAGGAGAATAGACCGGGAGTTCCGCCGCCAGAAGCCTCCGTAGCCACCGAAAACCAATCTAGACCCGTTCCGGCACCTTGTCGGAGCGGGGAGTCCCTCTCCGGTGGCCATCTTCATCATCCCGGTGCTCTCCATGACGAGGAGGGAGTAGTTCTCCCTCAGGGCTGAGGGTATGTACCAGTAGCTATGTGTTTGATCTCTCTCTCGTGTTCTTGAGGTGATACGATCTTGATGTATCGCGAGCTTTGCTATTATAGTTGGATGTTATGATGTTTCTCCCCCTCTACTCTCTTGTGATGAATTGAGTTTTCCCTTTGAAGTTATCTTATCAGATTGAGTTTTTAAGGATTTGAGAACACTTGATGTATGTCTTGCATGTGCTTATCTGTGGTGACAATGGGATATCACGTGATCCACTTGATGTATGTTTTGGTGATCAACTTGTGAGTTCCATGACCTCGTGAACTTATGCATAGGGGTTGGCACACATTTTCGTCTTGACTCTCTGGTAGAAACTTTGGGGCACTCTTTGAAGTTCTTTGTGTTGGTTGAATAGATGAATCTGAGATTGTGTGATGCATATCGTATAATCATACCCATGGATACTTGAGGTGACATTGGAGTATCTAGGTGACATTAGGGTTTTGGTTGATTTGTGTCTTAAGGTGTTATTCTAGTATGAACTCTATGATAGATTGAACGGAAAGAATAGCTTCGTGTTATTTTACTATGGACTCTTGAATAGATCGATCAGAAAGGATAACTTTGAGGTTGTTTCGTACCCTGCCACAATCTCTTCGTTTGTTCTCCGCTATTAGTGACTTTGGAGTGACTCTTTGTTGCATGTTGAGGGATAGTTATATGATCCAATTATGTTATTATTGTTGAGAGAACTTGCACTAGTGAAAGTATGAACCCTAGGCCTTCTTTCAACGCATTGCAATACCGTTTGTGCTCACTTTTATCATTAGTTACCTTACTGTTTTTATATTTTCAGATTACAAATACCTATATCTACTATCCATATTGTACTTGTATCACCATATCTTCGCCGAACTAGTGCACCTATACAATTTACCATTGTATTGGGTGTGTTGGGGACACAAGAGACTCTTTGTTATTTGGTTGCAGGGTTGCTTGAGAGAGACCATCTTCATCCTACGCCTCCCACGGATTGATAAACCTTAGGTCATCCACTTGAGGAAAATTTTCTACTGTCCTACAAACCTCTGCACTTGGAGGCCCAACAACTTCTACAAGAAGAAGGTTGTGTAGTAGACATCAAGCTCTTTTCTGGCACCGTTGCCAGGGGAGATTAGCGCTTGAAGGTATATCTTTAGATCTTGCAATCGAATCTTTTAGTTTCTTGTTTTATCACTAGTTTAGTATATAAAAGAACATTACAAAAAAATGGAGTTGAGGGTACCTCATATGCTTCATCTTTTTAATATCTTTTGTGAAAATAAGGATTCCGATAATTGTGCCAAAGTGTTAGAAGAAGAATGCATTAGAATGTTTGGCACTAAATCCTTTGATGATGAGCATGATTGCAATGTTGTTAGTATGAATTCTTTGAATATCCATGATGCTAATGATATGCAAAGCCACAAGCTTGGGGATGCTATGTTTGATGAAGATGATATTTTTAGTCCCCCAAGTTTTGATGTGCAAATTTATTATGATGAAAGCATGCCTCCTATCTATGATGATTATTGTGATGACGTGTATGCTATAAAGAATAATGATATCCATGAAACTTGTCATCATGATTTTAACTTTCAATTGGATTATGCTTCACATGATAGTTATTTTGTTGAGTTTGCTCCCACTTCTATTCATGAGAAGAAATTTGCTTATGTGGAGAGTAATAAAAATTCTATGCTTTTGGCTCATGAAAATAATGATTTATGTGATGGTTATGTTGTTGAATTCATTCATGATGATATTGAAAATTATTATGAGGGAGGAATATATACTTGTAGGAATTGCAATAATATCAAGTTTCCTCCCTATGTGGTTAAAGTTTCAAAGTTATGCTTGTTTTGCCTTCCTATGCTAGTTGATTATTTTCCCCATAAATTGTTTGCTCACAAAATCCCTGTGCATAGGAAGTGGGTTAGACTTAAATGTGCTAGTCATAATCTTCATGATGCTCTCTCTATGTTTCAATTCTTATCTGTTATGTGAGCATCATTGAAATCATCGTGCCTAGCTAGGGGCGTTAAATGATAGCGCTTGTTGGGAGGAAACCCAATTTTATTTTTGTTCTTTGCTTTTTGTTCCTGTTTAGTAATAAATTAATCATCTATCCTCTGTTATGATTATGTTTTTTATGTTTTAATTAGTGTTTGTGCCAAGTAAAGCCTTTAGGATCTTCTTGGGTGATTGTTATTTGATCTTGCTGTAAAAAACAGAAAGTATGCGCTCACGAGAATAATTTTAATTTTTTTACCAGAGAGCGATAAAATACCAATTCCACTTGCAGTAGATTAACAAACAAATTGCCTAGGACTTCCTAATTTCTCAGGAGTTTTGGAGTTACAGAAGTATTCGAAACCTACAGATTACTACAGCCTGTTCTGTTTTTGACAGATTCTGTTTTCTATTTGTTGTTTGCTTATTTAGATGAATCTATGAGTAGTATCGGAGGGTATGAACCATAGATAAGTTGGAATACAATATATATTACACCAATATTAATTTATAATGAGTTCACAACAGTACCTAAGTGGTGATTTATTTTCTTATACTAACGAAGCTTACGAGTTTTTTGTTAAGTTTGGTGTTGTGAAGTTTTCAAGTTTTGGGTAAAGATTCGATGGACTATGGAATATGGAGTGGCAAGAGCCTAATCTTGGGGATGCCCAAGGAACCCCAAGGTAATATTCAAGGACAACCAAGAGCCTAAGCTTGGGGATGCCTCGGAAGGCATCCCCTCTTTCGTCTTCGTTCATCGGTAACTTTAATTGGAGCTATATTTTTAGTCACCACATGATATGTGTTTTGCTTTGAGCGTCAATTTACTTTTTAGGAATTTCTTGCTGTTATTTATAACAATGTTTTGCATCTTTTATTTCAATAAAAGTGGCATTGATAGCCTTTACTATGCCTATTTTACAAGTCCACATGTTCCTGTTTGAAAACATAAAGTTTACCGCTGTTGCGAAAATTCCCTAGAAAAGTAAAAATGTGATAAAATGTTGAAACCTTTTGCATAATAAGCTCTGATAAATTTACTACAGTGGGAATTTTCTTTCATAATTTTTGGAGGTAGGTAAGTATGGATCTTGCTGCACTTTTTGCAGACTGTCCTGTTTAGGCAGATTGCTGTTATGTTTGCATATGTTTGCTTCTTTAATGATTCTATTTGAGGATAGGGCTATTAAATATGCAGAGGCATTTAGTATGAAATGTTGAATAAAATTTTAGTGATTTGCTACAGTAGAGTATGACAAGGTTTTTGCATTGATTTATACTAACTTATCTCACGAGTCCTTGTTGAGTTTTGTGTGGATGAAGCTTTTGAGATTTAGGGAGACCGTGATATGAGAGGAATTAAGGAGACACAAAAACTCAAGATTGGGGATGCCCAAGGCATCCCAAGATAATATTTCAAGAAGTCTCAAGCGTCTAATCTTGGGGATGCCCCGGTTGGCATCCCACCTTTCTTCCTCAACAACTATCGTTTAGTTTTGGTTGATCCTAAGTTTTTGCTTCTTCACATGATGTTTGCCATTCTTAGAATATCATTTTACTTTGTTTTTCTTGCTGTTTGAATAAAATATCATGATCTGAAATTATTAAATGTTAGAGAGTCTTCACATAGTTGCATAATTATTCGACTACTCGTTGATCTTCACTTATATCTTTTGGAGTAGTTTGTCATTTGCTCTAGTGCTTCACTTATATATTTTAGAGCAAGAAGGTGGTTTTATTTTATACAAATAATTGATCTCTCATGCTTCACTTATATTATTTTGAGAGTCCTTTAGAACAACATGGCAACAATAAAAACTATCATATAAAGTGCATTGAACACTATGAGAAGTTTGATACTCGATGATTGTTTTGAGATATGAAGATGGTGATATTAGAGTTATGCTAGTTGAGTAGTTGTGAATTTGAGAAATACTTGTGTTAAAGTTTGCGATTCCCGTAGCATGCACGTATGGTGAACCTTTATGTGATGAAGTCGGAGCATGATTTATTTATTGATTGTCTTCCTTATGAGTGGCGGTCGGGGACGAGCGATGGTCTTTTCCTACCAATCTATCCCCCTAGGAGCATGCGCATAGTACTTTGTTTCAATAACCAATAGATTTTTGCAATAAGTTTGTGAGTTCTTTATGACTAACGTTGAGTCCATGGATTATACGCACTCTCACCCTTCCACCATTGCTAGCCTCTCTAGTACCGCGCAACTTTCGTCGGTACCATAAACCCACCATATACCTTCCTCAAAACAGCCACCATACCTACCTATTATGGCATTTCCATAGCCATTTCGAGATATATTGCCATGCAACTTTCCACCGTTTCATTATTATGACACGCTTCATCATTGTCATATTGCTTGCATGATCATGTAGTTGACATCGTATTTGTGGCAAAGACACCGTTCATAATTCCTCATACATGTCATTCATGCATCATTGCACATCCTGGTACACCGCCGGAGGCATTCATATAGAGTCATATCTTGTTCTAATTCTTGAGTTGTAAGTAAATAAAAGTGTGATGATCATCCGTATTAGAGCATTGTCCCAGTGAGGTAAGGATGATGGAGACTATGATTCCCCCACAAGTCGGGATGAGACTCCGGACGAAAAAAGGCCATAAAAAAGAGAAGGCCCAAACAAATGAGAGAAAAAGAGAGAAGGGGCAATGCTACTATCCTTTTACCACACTTGTGCTTCAAAGTGGCACCATGATCTTCATGATAGATAGACTCCTATGTTGCCACTTTCATATACTAGTGGGAATATTTCATTATAGAACTTGCTTGTATATTCCAATGATGGGCTTCCTCAAAATGCCCTAGGTCTTCGTGAGAAAGCGAGTTGGATACACACCCACTTAGTTTCTTTTGTTAAGCTTTCATACACTTATAGCTCTAATGCATCCGTTGCATGGCAATCCCAACTCACTCACATTGATATCTATTGATGGGAATCTCCATAGCCCGTTGATATGCCTAGTTGATGTGAGACTATCTTCTCCTTTTTGTCTTCTCCACAACCACCATTCTATTCCACCTATAGTGCTATGTCCATGGCTCACGCTCATGTATTGCGTGAAGATTGAAAAAGTTTGAGAACATCAAAAGTATGAAAAAATTGCTTGGCTTGTCATCGGGGTTGTGCATGATTTAAATATTTTGTGTGATGAAGATAGAGCATAGCCAGACTATATGATTTTGTAGGGATAGCTTTCTTTGGCCATGTTATTTTGAGAAGACATGATTGCTTTGTTAGTATGCTTGAAGTATTATTGTTTTTATGTCAATATTAAACTTTTGTCTTGAATCTTATGGATCTGAATATTCTTGCCACAATAAATAAGATTACATGTATAAATATGTTAGGTATCATTCCACATCAAAAATTCTGTTTTTATCATTTACCTACTCGAGGGCGAGCAGGAATTAAGCTTGGGGATGCTTGATACGTCTCCAACGAATCTATAATTTTTTATTGTTCCATGCTATTATATTATCAACCTTGGATGTTTTATATGCATTTATATGCTATTTTATATGATTTTTGGGACTAACCTATTAACCTAGAGCCTAGTGCCAGTTGCTCTTTTTTTCCTTATTTTAGAGTATAGCAGAAAAGGAAAATCAGACGGAGTCCAATTGACCTGAAACTTACGGAACTTATTTTTGGACCAGAAGAAGCCCGTGGAGTATCGGAGATGGACCAGAAGAGTCCCGGGCTGCCCACGAGGGTGGGGGGTGCGCCCACCCCCCTGGGCGTGCCACCTGCCTCGTGGACAGCCCGGAGATCCACCGATGTACTTCTTCCTCCTATATATATCCTTATACCCTAAAAACTTCAGGGAGGAGAATAGATCGGGAGTTCCGCCGCCAGAAGCCTCCGTAGCCACCGAAAACCAATCTAGACCCGCTTTGACACCTTGTCGGAGGGGGGAGTCCCTCTCCGGTGGCCATCTTCATCATCCCGGTGCTCTCCATGATGAGGAGGGAGTAGTTCTCCCTCGGGGCTGAGGGTATGTACCAGTAGCTATGTGTTTGATCTCTCTCTCTCTCATGTTCTTGAGGTGATACGATCTTGATGTATCATGAGCTTTGCTATTATAGTTGGATGTTATGATGTTTCTCCCCCTCTATTCTCTTGTGATGAATTGAGTTTTCCCTTTGAATTTATCTTATCGGATTGAGTCTTTAAGGATTTGAGAACACTTGATGTATGCCTTGCATGTGCTTATCTGTGGTGACAATGGGATATCACGTGATCCACTTGATGTATGTTTTGGTGATCAACTTGCGAGTTCCGTGACCTCGTGAACTTATGCATAGGGGTTGGCACACGTTTTCGTCGTGACTCTCCGGTAGAGACTTTGGAGCACTCTTTGAAGTTCTTTGTGTTGGTTGAATAGATGAATCTGAGATTGTGTGATGCATATCGTATAATCATACCCATGGATACTTGAGGTGACATTGGAGTATCTAGGTGACATTAGGGTTTAGGTTGATTTGTGTCTTAAGGTGTTATTCTAGTACGAACTCTATGATAGATTGAATGGAAAGAATAGCTTCGTGTTATTTTACTACGGACTCTTGAATAGATCAATCAGAAAGGATAACTTTGAGGTGGTTTCGCACCCTACCATAATCTCTTCGTTTGTTCCCTGCTATTAGTGACTTTGGAGTGACTCTTTGTTGCATGTTGAGGGATAGTTATATGATCCAATTATGTTATTATTGTTGAGAGAACTTGCACTAGTGAAAGTATGAACCCTAGGCCTTCTTTCAACGCATTGCAATACCGTTTGTGCTCACTTTTATCATTAGTTACCTTACTGTTTTTATATTTTCAGATTACAAAAACCTATATCTACTATCCATATTGTACTTGTATCACCATCTCCTCGCTGAACTAGTGCACCTATACAATTTACCATTGTATTGGGTGTGTTGCGGACACAAGAGACTCTTTGTTATTTGGTTGCAGGGTTGCTTGAGAGAGACCATCTTCATCCTACGCCTCCCACAGATTGATAAACCTTAGGTCATCCACTTGATGGAAATTTGCTACTGTCCTACAAACCTTTGCACTTGGAGGCCCAACAACGTCTACAAGAAGAAGGTTGTGTAGTAGACATCAAGGTTGTGCAACCAACAAGCTCAGTCGCACGAGAAGTGTTTCCTGAAGCCACCCCTTCAAGTACTGCCCAAGTGTCTGAAGCCAAACGGGCTGATGACATTCCGGCTGTATCAGCTGTGAAACTGAAGAAGAACATGTTGTGGTTCCTGCTACTCACAATGTTCCACCTGAAGCAAATGTATATGACATGACTGCTGCTGAAGTTACTGTTGCTATAGTCACCAATGTCGGCGCCACTTGTATTTAAGCCAGTGATGTCCTCATGGCAAAAGCCAATTTGGAACTTGAAGCCAATACCGCCACTAAAGCCAGTCAGCCATCCAGTTCTAATGTTGTAGCTACTGCACCAATTCCGCATACAGTGGCTAGGGCATTCAATCATGTTGGTGAACTGGTCTGTGTGAGATGGCCTATCCTTACACTCCAGAAGTGCATGGTCCTCAATGTGAGTTCCATGTCGATCAAAGGCCTCAAACTCAGAAGCCAGTGCCTAGAATGCCAAGGCTTGCCAGTGCTGCCACAACTGAGAGCTCCTTCAGTGTGCTAAATTTCAGACAACACAACACTTTCTTTGACAAAGCCAAGAATCCATAAAAGAAGCCAAGGATGTCTTTTGACCGATTCTGCAACTACCTATAGTGCAACTACTACATGTGCATCTTATACAATCAAGACATGATCTTTCGTGATAAGTGCCTATATTGTGATGCCATGGCTGGTCTGCCCTGCTTGGAAGAAGCCCTTGACTGCTTCAGGGATGTTGGCCTCCTTCCATTTGTTGTGGACAAGGAACACTGGACTGAAGAACTGCTGCTCCAATTCTATGCCACACTACACATATGAGGCTACAACAGGGATGCGAAGACATGGGTCCTTCAGTGGACGATAGGCGATACACATCATGAAGCCAGAGCTCAAGATATCCTCAAGCTCACATCCATGCCCCCGTGGTGATCTCTATGAGCCAGGTTGTCAAGCCTATGAGAAGGAAATGGAAAGCATCTTTCAGAAGCCAGAGCCAGATGCTCTCAATAATGAAGCCATTGCCCGCTGATGCTGAGTACCCCACTCACGTATTTGTCAATGACCTCGAGTATTTGCCCCGCACCATCTACCACATTGTGAGGCATACTCTGTGACCAATCAAAGGGCACTCATCTTCTGCAAGGCTTGAAGGCACCATGAAGACATTGGTCTTCTATATACTCAACGACATTCGCTTCAACACACATGATGTCTTCATCAGGCAACTGGCGGCTTTAGGCGTTGATCTCTTTGGCTAGAAGTTTTATACTCCATGGATAATGCATCTGATTAAGCTTCGCTCCACCATCAACTATCAAGCTTCAGCTCGCAATCGTGTTGTCTTCTTGTCTGATGTTGATATGTCGCATCAAGCCATCTATCCTCAGCCAGCCAAAGAACCACTCCGTGAAGACAATGCAGCTTATCAAAGCTTCTCTGCTCCTCTTGAAGCCACTCGTGTTCCAAATGCTATTGCTACTGGTCCCCTTGTCGTTTAGCTATGTCTGCCTCATCACGCAAACACAGATGCAACCACCAGCACAGTACCTTGGAGGGCGCTCAGAAGCATGCTCGCACATTGACTAACAGGGAACTCCTTGTTTCCCTTCATCAAAAGCATGATAAGCATCATGATTGGATGAAACGTGAGATGCAAAGTCTTCTTGTGGGTGTCGATCGCATCCGCAACCTCTCCACCAAGAATTCCTTTGTTGCACATTAATCCCGTTGGCGAGCATGGAAGAGCCTCACGATGTATGTTCTGAAGATGATCTCATTGTTGATGGCTTCACAGAGCGCTTCAAGTTTGACTCCAAGCCCCTGGAATCAGCTAAATGGTGTCCTACACCATCAATTGAAGATTCAGACTACTCATCATCCACCCCAACAGTTGTTGCTCGCGTGGTTGATGAGGAGGATAACACCACTTGACCAACAATTGCTTCACTGCACCAGGATGGTGCATCAGGCCCTGCTGGACCACCCAACTCCACGGTCAAGCCGGCTGCACCAACATCTTCACCAACACCTCCCGACAATGCTTAGACACCCTATGTCTTAATTCCTTTTTGGTCATTCAATGACAAAAGGGGGAGAAGCATATGGGTTGATAGTCTTCAAGCAGGACTATTGGGTCGGGTGCTATATTTTGGTTAAGTTTGCAACTCTCATTCATGAACATTTGGTTTTTGAGTTGTAACACTTAAGTCCAGATGGGACATCTGCCACATTTGCTGTTGTTTTGTTATGCGTTGTTGAATTCCTATCTTATGTGCATGAAGTCATTCTGAAGACGCCCATTTATCATTGTGCATGTCATTATCTTCAAAAAAAATTTACACACCTTGATTTGACTTCATGAACAGAGGAAGACCTCCACAGAGCAGGTGCATTTGCATTCAGAAGCAAATTACTTATATGCACATCTTCAGGGGAAGCCCTTCAACTTCATGAAGACAATGATCACGTACATTAACTTTCAATATTTATCCCCGTTGAAAACTTCAACCAATTTCTCATCAATCACCAAAAGCGGGAGATTGTAAGTGCATCTAGTGCCTCCCCTAGTTGGTTTTGGAGTATTGATGATAAACCTGGTTGAGGGACTAATGTGTTTGTGAGATTCCTATTGATTCGGTTTACCCATCGAAGATGACCCCTAAAAATGTATAAAGACATTGAAGACATTGGTGGTTCACGAAGACAATTGCGTCAAAGATAATGACGCGTGAAGACATTCGCTTGAAGACAATGGAGTGAGAAGACATAGTTCTTTTCGTAATTTCATTTTCTTCTTTCTTGAGTCATAGGAACCATCAAACTGTCAAGTGGGGTCTGAAAGTGCGTTATATCAACTAGAGGTGGGAGAATAGGCGATTTTTACAAATTTGTCACCGAGGAAATTCAACTTGAGGAATTTCCTAAGTCATGAACTATAAGCAGCGGAATAAGTACTCAGGTGCATGCATAACAGAGCTGTAGCATAGTCAGCATGATGAAATGAAACATACATAGAGCAAAAGTAGTGTGTAAACAGGATAGGCAAGCTGAAGACTAAGTGACTGAAGAATTTGGATTGAGGAAATTGAGAAAGTCTTCAGTCAAAGTATTCAAACAGTAATGATCAAGTACATCAACACATGAATTACGAAATGAAAGGGTTGAGGAAATAGAACCAGTAGATTGGTGAAGACGATGATTTGGTAGACCAGTTCCAACTGTTGTGATAGTCGTACGTCTGGTTGGAGCGGCTAGGTATTTAAACCTGAGGACACACATTCCTCACGGTATTCTCCTTGAGCTAAGGTCACACATACCTCGCCCAATCACTCATGGTAAGTCTTCAGGTGACTTACAAACCTTCACAAACTCATTCACTTGGCAATCCACAATTCCTCTTGGATGCTCTATACCATGACGCCTAACCTTCTGGAGGATGCACAGTCCTCAAAGGTAACAAGCATCGGTTCCACACATGAACAATCTCTCCAGTGATGCTCAATCACTTTGGGTTTGTAGGTGTTTGGGTTTGGGTTTTCCTCACTTGATGATTTTCGCTCAAATTCCTCGGAGGATGGGATGCTCTCAATGATAAGTGTCAGTTTCTCTTGGAGCAACCAACCAACTAGTGGTTGTAGGGGCGGCTATTTATAGCCTAGGAGCAGCACGGTATGATAAGATATGAATGCCCTTCAATGATATGACCGTTAGGTGGGTAGGATATTTTGGACAGCTGGCGCATAGCACAACAACGGTCGGAAATTTGAGCTCACAAATTCCTCAAGGCTATCATGTTCCTCACTTGTAGGCAATCCGCACTGGCGAATTCCAAACTCCTCAGTTAGACCAAATTCCTCAGAGACCAAAAGATCTTCGTTTATGTCACTGAAGAAAATTGACTGAACTGTATGAGATTTCCAATGGCTTCACTCGAAAGGATTGGGTAGGTGTAGGATTTTGAGATGAGCAGCACTTGGAAACTTTTCCTTAGTTTTACCTCGACCGCCTTTAAACATTATGGTGTTTCCTATGACTCAAGAAAGAGAAAATGAAACTACAAAAACAAAAGTCTTCACGCTTCATAATCCTCGCATGAATATCGAAGTCTTCAAGGTCACACCAATTTCCTCATTTTCAAAGTCTTCAAGAAAACGAAAGTCTTCAAATGAAGACATTTCTTTTTAGGGGTCGACTTTCTTCATAAATACCAAACTCCTCATAGACCTATAGAACCTGTGTACACTCACAAACACATTAGTCCCTTAACCTATAAGTCTTCAATACACCAAAATCACTAAGGGGCACTAGATGCACCAACAGGGTCCAGGTGAACAAAGTCAGAAAACTGACATGCTGCTCAACCCAAATCCTATGTCTTCGAGCAAAGACAATGAGAGAAAATCTTATCCAGAGTTGGATGAGTCATCTTTACTTGTAGCCCAAGTCAAGATGCCGCGTGTTGGACATGTGTCGGTTCCCCAATGACCCAGGGTCATTTCGGACATAACATGTAGGGTCGCTGTTGATGACCCACAAGTATAGGGGGTCAATTTTAGCTCTTTTCGATAAGTAAGAGTGTCGAACCCAATGAGGAGCAAAAGGAAATGACAAGTAGTTTCCAGTAAGGTAATGTCTACAAGTGCTGAAATTGTAAGTAGCAGAGTAGTTTGATAGCAAGATAATTTGTAACGAGCAAGTAATGATAATAGTAACAAAAGTGCAGAAAGGCAGCCCAATCCTTTTGAGGCAGAGGACAGGCCAAAACAGTCACTTATGATAAGCAAAGCGTTCTTGAGGGTACACGGGAATTTCGTCTAGTCACTTTCATCATGTTGGTTCGATTTGTGTTCGCTACTTTGATAATTTGGTATGTGGGTGGATCGATGTTTAGGTGTTTTTCTTACTAGAACAAACCTCATACTTATGATTAACCCTCCCGTAAGGATCCGCAACTATGAGAGAAGTATTAAGAATAAATTCTAACCATAGCATTAAACTTTTGGATCCAATCAGCCCCTTACGGAATAGCGCATAAACTAGGGTTTAAGCTTCTGTCACTCTCGCAACCCATCATCTAATTTCTACTCCACAATGCATTCCCTTAGGCCCAAATATGGTGAAGTGTCATGTAGTCGACGTTCACATGACACCGCTAAGGGAATCACAACATACATACTATCAAAATATCGAACACATACCAAGTTCACATGATTACTTGCAACATGATTTCTCCCGTGACCTCAAGAACAAAGGTAACTACTCACAAATAATAATCATGCTCAAGATTAGAGGGGTATTAAATAGCATATTGGATCTGAACATATAATCTTCCACCAAATAAACCATATAGTAATCAACTACAAGATGTAATCAACACTACTAGTCACCCACAAGTACCAATCTATAGTTCTGGTAACAAGATTGAACACAAGAGATGAACTAGGGTTTGAGAGGATATGGTGTTGTTGAATATGTTGTTGGAAATATGCTCTAGAGGCAATAATAAAAGTATTATTATTATATTTCTTTGATCATGATAATTGTCTTTATTCATGCTATAACTGTATTATCCGGAAATCGTAATACACGTGTGAATACATAGACCATAATATGTCCCTAGTAAGCCTCTATTTGACTAGCTCGTTGATCAACAGATAGTCATGGTTTCCTGGCTATGGACATTGGATGTCGTTGATAAGGGGATCACATCATTAGGAGAATGATGTGATGGACAAGACCTAATCCTGAGCATAGCACAAGATCGTGTAGTTCGTTTGCTAGAGCTTTTCCAATGTCAAGTATCTTTTCCTTTGACCATGAGATCGTGTAACTCCCGGATACTGTAAGAGTGCTTTGGGTGTATCAAACGTCACAATGTAACTAGGTGACTATAAAGGTGCACTACGGGTATTTCCGAAAGTGTCTGTTGGGTTGACACGGATCGAGACTGGGATTTGTCACTCCATATAACGGGGAGGTATCACTGGGCCCACTCGGTAAGGCATCATCATTATGAGCTCAAGGTGACCAAGTGGTTGATCACGGGATCATGCATTACGGTACGAGTAAAGTGACTTGCCGGTAACGAGACTGAACAAGGTATTGGGATACCGACGATCGAGTCTCGGGCAAGTAACATACCGATTGACAAAGGGAATTGTATACGGGGTTGTTTAATCCTCGACATCGTGGTTCATCCGATGAGATCATCGTGGAGCATGTGGGAGCCAACATGGGTATCCAGATCCCGCTGTTGGTTATTGACCGGAGAGTCGTCCCGGTCATGTCTGCATGTCTCCCGAACCCGTAGGGTCTACACACTTAAGGTTCGGTGACGCTAGGGTTATGAAGATATGTATATGCAGTAACCAGAATGTTGTTCGGAGTCCCGGATGAGATCCCGGACGTCACGAGGAGTTCCGGAATGGTCCGGAGGTAAAGAATTATATATAGGAAGTGCTGTTTCGGCCATCGGGACAAGTTTCGGGGTTATCGGTATTGTACCGGGACCACCGGAGGGGTCCCGAGGGCCCACCGGTTGGGGCCACCTGTCCCGGGGGGCCACATGGGCTGTAGGGGGTGCGCCTTGGCCTAGATGGGCCAAGGGCATCAGCCCCAAAGGCCCATGCGCCTAGGGTTCCACTTAAGGGAAGAGTCCCAATGGTGGAAGGCACCTCTAGGTGCCTTGGGGGGGAGGGAAACCTCCCCTTGGCTGCCGCACCTAGGAGATTGGATCTCCTAGGCTGGCGCACCACCCCCCTGGCCCTCCTATATATAGTGGGGGAGAGGAGAGACTTGATACACCAGCCCCTGGCGCCTTCCTCTCTCCCCGTTACGTCTCTCTCTCGTAGTATAGGCGAAGCCCTGCTACTGTGACGCCCTGCATCCACCACCACGCCGTCGTGCTGCTGGATCTTCATCAACCTCTCCTTACCCCTTGCTGGATCAAGAAGGAGGAGACGTCTCCCGTCCCGTACGTGTGTTGAACGCGGAGGTACCGTCCATTCGGTGCTAGGATCTCCGGTGATTTGAATCACGTCGTGTTCGACTACATCAACCCCGTTCATTGAACGCTTCCGCTCGCGATCTACAAAGGTATGTAGATGCATCTAATCACTCGTTGCTAGATGAACTCATAGATGGATCTTGGTGAAACCGTAGGAAAATTTTTGTTTTCTGCTACGTTCCCCAACATATGTTGATGGAGGTTTCCCTCCCCTAGATGGGAGATTTGTTGGTGATGATGATGACGATGATTTCCCCCTCTGGGAGGGAAGTTCCCCTCGGCAGAATCGCTCCACCGGAGGGCAAAAGTGCTCCTGCCCAAGTTCCGCCTCGAGGCGGTGGCGCTTCGTCCCTAAAGTCCTCCTCTTATTTTTTTCTAGGTCAAAATGACTTATATACCAAAAGATGGGCACTGGAGGTGGGTCAAGGAGGCCACAACCCCCAAGGCGCGCCAGGCGGCCCTGGCACGCCTAGGTGGGTTGTGCCCACCTGGTGGCCCTCCTCTGGTAGTTATTTCCTCCAGTCATTCTTATATATTCCATAAAAGATCCCCGTGAAGTTTCGGCTCATTTGGAGTTGTGAAGAATAGGTAGCCTGACGTAACTTTTTCAGGTACAGATTTCCAACTGCCAGAATTCTCCCTCTTGGTGTGTACCTTGCAAATTATGAGAGAAAAGGCATTAGAATTACTCCAAAAAGCATTATTATGGATAAAACATTATAAATAATAGTAAGAAAACATGATGCAAAATGGACGAATCAACTCCCCCAAGCTTAGACCTTGCTTGTCCTCAAGCGAAAACCGAAATCGAAAAACATGTCCACATGCTTTGAGAAAGAGGTGTCGATAAGAAAAAGTACAGACATAGAAGCATCATGTTGATTATTATAATAGCAACAAAATTAAGCATAGGATTTCTATCATAGAACTTTTATCATATACTTCTCATGAATAAGTAATAGTTCATCACACATTGATGTATAAAGCAAAAACTCTATTAGAAACCAACAAACTATGTTCTCAGTCAACTTTGCAACTACGATTAATCATCTTTTCAGGAAGAGTCACGTGTCAGAGCCTTTAGGCAAGTCCACATACTCAACCATCATATAGTCTTCTATCATTTCTAACACTCACCTCATACCCACGAGCAAAATGTTTCAACCAGACACATAGAAAGATATGGCTTATGATTTTGCCTCGCAACATACTCACCTCAAGGGTGATGTCAACAATAATAACTCATGCCACCCATATTCAACTAGACATATGTGCCTAGATCTTTCCTCACCACATGATGCTTTCCAAAGGAGAAAAATAAAAAGGAATAGAGAGAAAAACTTTGACTCTTTGCATAAAAGTAAAAGATAGGCCCTTCGCAGAGGGAAGCAGTGGTTGCCATGCGCTTGTTTGTTTGTATGGTCAATCCCTTAGTGCAAAACAACGTCACGTTACATTGCTCCTTGTGATAGCGACCTTTATTATGAATTCTGTCGCTTTTATTCTTCACCATCAAAAGTTCGTGCAATGCTCAATTTTCTCTTATACTAAATGATCTCACACTTTTAGAAGCAATTTTTATTGCCTTTTTGCACCAATGACAACTTACTTGAGGGATCTTGCTCAATCCCTAGGTAGGTATGGTGGACACTTGAAAATAAGATTTGGGTTTAAGGGTTTTTGAATGCACAAGTAGTATCTCTACTTAGTGCAGAATTTTTGGCTATCAAAGATAGGGGCAAGCGCCACATGTTAAAGGATCTATGACAATATGACTTCTATGTGAATATGAACAAACATAAATCATTAAGTTGTCTTCCTTGTCGAACGTCAACAATTTTGGCATATAATATTTTCATGAGACTCACAATCACAAAAGATTTCTAGGATAGTATATTTATATGTGAATCTTCTCTTCCCTTATTAATTCTTTCATGAGTTACATCATTGACTAATGCTATGTTTGTCAATCTCTAATAAAATTTTCTACTTATACTTTTCCTTATGTGGTGCCATGACCTACCATAGGATTAGTATATAATATTTTCTTCATTTATTTCCTTTCTTTCATTTGTTTCCTTTCTTATTTCTTTTCTTCTATTTGCAACATGAAAGTAAAGAAAGAAAAACTCATACGAAACTTTGTTATATAACTTGCACACGATTACAAGGATAGATCACTAAGCAAACTCTCAAAGAAGAAAGGATCGAACTAAAATTCTATTCAACTAAAGCAAAAGGATCGAACTAAAATAAGTAAAAGCAAAAAAGATAGTGGGATGATATGATACCGGGGCACCTCCCCCAAGCTTGGTGAAAGCCAAGGGGTGTGCCCATACCCGATACTCAGTTCTCCTTTGGTGGTGAAGATGATGAAGGTGGTGAAGAAGAAGGTAATGGTGATGGTGATAAGGTAGAAGGTTTTCCCTTCGCTTCCTTCAGCTTTTGACGGAGAATAAAATTTTCCATCATCAACTCGCAATTATCTATCTCGAGTTTTATTATCCTCTTGCATAACGCCTCCATGCTCTCGTTTTTGAACCGGGAGGAACCGATTCATCTTCTTCTTCGGAGGTCCAGCTATAATGCCCCTCGTCCCCATAGGACTTGTGGTTTGCAATGAGATCAACAACATAGCTCTCACCCTCAGAGTCTTGGGACGACATATTTTCAAAACTACGCGGGAAATAGCAAGAAAAGAGAATAGAGGATTTCTCCGTGATACCGTGATCAACAGGTCCGGGGAGTATATATAGATTTTTTACCTTGGAGGACAAGTATATGGTAGAAAACGGAGTACGGAAGGTGTCCCAGGTGGGCACAACCCAGCTGGGTGCGCCAGGCACCTGGCGCGCCCTAGTGTCTTGTGCCCACCAGGGGATGCTTCCTGGAAGTTTCTTTATTCCCAAAATTCTAAAATATTCCAAAACTGATAAAAAATATTGTTGCGGATTTTTTGGAGTCCGTTTACTTACTGTATCACGTACCTCCTTATTTTCACGATTCTGGAGTGTTCCGGAAGGACTCTTTTATGTGTTCTTCCGGTGTCGTAGTTTGGATAATATTACTTTCTATATTAATAGGCGTACCTAAGATATAATGCTTTATTCATTGCCCATTGACAACCTTCGGGTTAGTACCTTCGGAATTATTTATTTTGATGGCTCCAGACCGGTAAACCTCCTCGATGACGTATGGGCCTTCCCATTTTGAGAGGAGTTTTCCTGCAAAGAATCTGAAACGAGAGTTGTACAAAAGAACATATTCTCTGACTTTAAAATCACGCTGTTGAACTCTTTTGTCATGCCATCTTTTTACTTTTTCTTTAAATAATTTTGCATTTTCATAAGCTTGGTTTCACCATTCATCTAATGAGCTAATATCAAATAACCTCTTTTCACCGGCAGGTTTGAAATCATAATTGAGTTCTTTGATTGCCCAGTATGCTTTATGTTCTAACTCAAGAGGCAAATGACATGCTTTTCCATAAACCATTTTATAAGGAGACATACCCATAGGATTTTTATAAGTTGTTCTATAAGCCCAAAGTGCATCATCTAATTTCTTAGACCAATTCTTCCTGGACCTATTGACAGTCTTTTGCAAAATTAATTTTATTTCTCTATTTCTAAGTTCAACTTGACCACTAGACTAAGGATGATAGGGTGATACAATTCTATGATTAACATCATACTTGGCAAGCATTTTATGGAAAGCACCATGAATAAAGTGTAGACCACCATCATCATTAAATATCTAGGGACTCCAAACCTTGGGAAAATAACTTCCTTAAGCATTTTAATAGAGGTGTTGTGATCAACACTACTAGCTGGAATAGCTTCTACCCATTTAGTAACATAATCAACAACAACCAAAATATGTGTATACCCATTAGAGGAAGGAAAAGGCCCCATGTAATCAAATCCACAAACATCAAATGGTTCAACAACAAGTGAATAATTCATAGGCATTTCTTGACGCTTACCGATATTACCTATTCTTTGGCATTCATCACAAGATAAGACGAACTTACGGGCATCTTTGAAGAGAGTAGGCCAATAAAATCCAGATTGCAATACCTTGTGAGCAGTTCTATCTCCAGCATGATGCCCTCCATATGTCTTGGAGTGACATTTCCGTAGGATTTGTCCCTATTCATGCTCAGGTACACAACGTCTAATAATACCATCTACTCCTTCTTTATAAAGATATGGTTCATCCCAAAAGTAATGTCTTAAATCATAGAATGATTTTTTCTTTTGTTGGTATGTAAAGCTAGGTGGTAAATATTTAGCAACAATGTAATTAGCATAATCAGCATACCAAGGAGTACTATGAGAAACATTTATTGCAGCTAACTGCTCATCAGGAAAACTATCATCAATAGGTAGTGGGTCATCATGCACATTTTCAAGCCTAGACAAATTATCAGCAACTGGGTTCTCAGCTCCTTTTCTATCAATGATATGTAAATCAAATTCTTGTAACAAAAGAACCCATCGAATAAGTCTAGGTTTAACATCTTTATTTTCCATATGATATCTAATAGCATCATGGTCTGTTTGAATAGTTACTTTGGAATCAACAATATAAGGTCTAAATTTATCACAAGCAAACAAAACTACTAAGAATTCCTTTTCTGTAGTAGCATAATTTCTTTGAGCATTGTCTAGAGTTTTACTAGCATAATGAATAACATTGAGTTTCTTATCAACTCTTTGTCCTAGAACAACACCAACATCATAATCACTAGCATCACACATAATTTCAAAAGGCAAGTTCAATCAGGTGGTTGAACAATAGGTGCAGAAATTAAGGCTTTCTTAAGTGTTTCAAAGGCTTCTAAACAATCATCATCAAAAACAAAAGGAATGTCCTTCTGCAAGAGACTAGTAAGAGGCCTAGAATTTTTTGAAAAGTCTTTGATAAATCTCCTATAGAAACCAGCATGACCTAATAAACTACGAATACCTTTTATATCTTTAGGACATGGCATTTTCTCAATTGCATCAACCTTAGCTTTGTCCACTTCAATACCTCTTTCAGAAATTTTATGACCCAAGACAATGCCTTCATTAACCATAAAGTGGCACTTCTCCCAATTCAAGACAAGATTTGTTTGTTCACATCTCTGCAAAACTTGATCAAGATTTCTTAAACAATCATCAAAAGACTTCCCATAAATAGAGAAGTCATCCATGAAAACCTCAACAATCGTTTCACAAAAGTCAGAGAATATAGCAGTCATACATCTTTGAAAGGTAGCAGGTGCATTACATAAACCAAAAGGCATACGTCTATAAGCATAGGTTCCAAAGGGACAAGTAAAAGTGGTCTTTTCTTGATCAGGTTGAGAAACAGGTATTTGTGAAAAGCTAGAATATCCATCAAGGAAGCAAAAGTGTGTGTGCCTAGATAATCTTTCAAGCATTTGATCAATAAAAGGCAAAGGGTAATGATCTTTTCTAGTTGCTTTGTTTAATTTCCTAAAATCAATTACCATTCTGTAGCCCGTGACAATTCTTTGTGGAATAAGTTCATTCTTATCATTAGGAACAACAATTATACCTCCTTTCTTAGGAACACAATGAACATGACTTACCCATCTACTATCAGCTATAGGATAGATTATACCTGCTTCCAAAAGTTTTAATATTTCCGTTCTTACCACTTCTTTCATCTTCAGATTTAACCGGCGTTGGTGATCAACAACGAGTTTAGCATCAGGTTCCATATTAATTTTGTGCTGACATAGAGTGGGACTAATGCCCTTTAAATCATCAAGAGTATATCCGATAGCAGCTTGGTGCTTCCTTAGAACTTTCAATAATCTTTCTCCTTCATGTTCTGAAAGGTTAGCACTAATAATAACAGGATATATCTTCTTTTCATCAAGATAAGCATATTCCAAAGTGTCTGGCAATTGTTTTAATTCAAACACAGGATCACCTTTAGGTGGAGGAGGACCACCTAGAGTTTCAATAGGCAAATTGTGTTTAAGTAAAGGACGTTGTTCAAAGAAATTTTTATCTATTTCAGTTCTTTCATGCATATGAAAATCATTCTCATGGTCTAGCAAATATTGTTCTAAGGGATCAGTAGGTGGTACAGCAATTGAAGCAAGACTAATTAATTCATCCTTACTATGCAATTCTTTCTCATGAAGATTTCTACTAAACTTGGAAAAATTAAACTCATGAGACTCATCACCAAAGCTAACACCAACAGTTTGTTTCTTACAGTCTATCTTAGCATTAACTGTATTCAAGAAAGGACTACCAAAAATAATGGGAAAAAGTCATCTTGTCGGGAACCAAGAACAAGAAAATCAATAGGGTATTTTATTTTCCCACACAAGACTTCAACGTCTCTAACAATCCCAAATGGTGATATAGTGTCTCTGTTAGCCAGTTTAATAGTAACATCTATGTCTTCTAACTCTGTAGGTGCTATGTCTTTCATAATTTCTTGATATAAGGTGTAAGGAATAGCACTCACACTATCACCCATGTCACATAAACCATGATAACAGTGGTCTCCTATTTTAATTGAGATGACAGGCATGCCAACAACGGGTCTATGTTTATCTTTCTTATCAGGTTTGGCAATTCTAGCAGCTTCTTCACAGAAGTAAATAACATGCCCATCCATATCTTCTTCTAAGAGATCTTTAACGATAGCAATACTAGGTTCAACTTTAATTTGTTCATCAGGTTTAGGTGTTCTAATATAGCTTTTGTTAACCACAGTTGAAACTTTAGCATGTTCCTTTATCCTAATAGGGAAAGGTGGTTTCTCAATATAAGCAGAAGGAACAACTGGATCAGCATTATAAAGTATAGTTTCTTCTTTAACCGGTACTGGTTCTTTAATTTCTTCTTTAATAGGTGGGTGATATTTAAACCACTTCTATTTAGGGAGTTCAACATGAGTAGCAAATGATTCACAAAAGGAGGCTACTATCTCAGAGTCAAGTACATATTTAGTGCTAAACTTTTGAAAAGCATCGGTATCCATAAAAATTTTTTCACAATCATACTCAAGTTTAATACCTGACTCTTTACCTTTGTTGAGTTCCCAATCTTCAGAGTTGCGTTTAATTCTTTCCAAAAGATCCCACCGGAATTCAGTAGTCTTCTTCATAAAAGAACGAACACAAGAAGTATCAAGCATGGTTTGATCATTACGAGAAATCCGAGCATAAAAATTTTGAATAATAATTTCTCTTGAGAGCTCATGATTGGGGCATGAATATAAAATTGACTAAAGCCTCCCCCAGGCTAGAGAGATACTTTCTCCTTCACGAGGCCAAAAATCATAGGATAATTTTTTTGGTGGAACTCCAATTTCAAACGATTCCAATTCCATGATCCAATATCATCGCATAGACTATACCATGCTAATGCTTTTCCCTTCAAAGATAGAGGGAAAACCTTCTTCATAACATTATCCCTGGGTAAACCTGCAAGTTTAAACAACCCACAAATTAGTTCTACATATATCAAGTGCACATCAGGATGTTCGGTTCCATCTCCTGCATAAGGATTAGCTGGCAGTTGTTCTGTCATACCCGAAGGAATTTCATATTCAATATTTTCAGTAGGTGCAGTAGGTTGAGGGGTAGCTAATTCTGGTTCCGGACGAGGTGAAGATACCCCGAACAAACCCCTCAAAGGATTGTTTTCCATAATAACAGGTGACAATAAATTTCAGCACACTATATAAATGTTTCCTTACCAAATGCCACTTACCAAAGGCGCTTCACTCCCCGGCAACGGCGCCAGAAAATATCCTTGATGACCCACAAGTATAGGGGATCAATTGTAGCTCTTTTCGATAAGTAAGAGTGTTGAACCAACGAGGAGCAGAAGGAAATGACAAGTAGTTTCCGGTAAGGTAATGTTTGCAAGTGCTGAAATTGTAAGTAGCAGAGTAGTTTGATAGCAAGATAATTTGTAACAAGCAAGTAATGATAATAGTAACAAAAGGGCAGCAAGGTAGCCCAATCCTTTTGAGGCAACGGACAGGCCAAAACAGTCTCTTATGGTAAGCACGGCGTTCTTGAGGGTACACTGGAACTTCATCTAGTCACTTTCATCATGTTGGTTCGATTTGTGTTCGCTACTTTGATAATTTGGTATGTGGGTCGACCTATGCTTAGGTGCTTTTATTACTCGAACAAACCTCCTACTTATGATTAACCCTCCCGCAAGCATCCGCAACTACGAGAAAAATATTAAGAATAAATTCTAACCATAGCATTAAACTTTTGGATCCAATCGGTCCCTTACGGAATAGCGCATAAACTGGGGTTTAAACTTCTGTCACTCTTGCAACCCATCATCTAATTGCTACTCCACAATGCATTCCCTTAGGTCCAAATATGGTGAAGTGTCATGTAGTCGACGTTCACATGACACCACTAAGGGAATCACAACATACATACTATCAAAATATCAAACACATATCAAATTAACATGATTACTTGCAACATGATTTCTCCCGTGACGTCAAGAACAAAGGTAACTACTCACAAATAATAATCATGCTCAAGATCAGAGGGGTATTAAATATCATATTGGATCTGAACATATAATCTTCCACCAAATAAACCATATAGTAATCAACTACAAGATGTAATCAACACTACTAGTCACCCACAAGTACCAATCTATAGTTCCGGTAACAAGATTGAACACAAGAGATGAACTAGGATTTGAGAGGAGATGGTGCTGTTGAAGATGTTGACGGAGATTTCCATCCCCAAGATGGGAGAGTTGTTGGTGATGATGATGACCATGATTTCCCCCTCTGGGAGGGAAGTTCCCCCGGTGGAATCGCTCCGCCGGAGGGCAAAAGTGCTCCTACCCAAGTTCCGCCTCGAGGCGGCGGCGTTTCGTCCCAAAAGTCCTCCTCTTATTTTTTTCTAGGTCAAAATGCCTTATATACCAAAATATGGGCACCAGAGGTGGGCCGAGGAGGCCACAACCCCCCAGGTCGCGCCAGGGGGCCATGGCGCGCCCAGGTGGGTTGTGCCCACCTGGTAGTTATTTGCTCCAGTGATTCTTATATATTCCATAAAAAATCCCCGTGATGTTTTGGCTCATTTGGACTTGTGCAGAATAGGTAGCCTCACGTAGCTTTTTTAGGTCGAGAAATCCAGCTGTCGAAATTCTCCCTCTTGGTGTGTACCTTGCAAATTATGAGAGAAAAGGCATTAGAATTACTCCAGAAAGCATTATTGTTGTAACATCCCAAATTTTCAACTTGGAATGTTATACATAGGTCATTCATGCATATCATATTTTACTGCATTTTTGCTTTGCGATCCTTGAAATTCGAAGCAACTCAAGGACCCACGGAAAGAGTTGGGGATTTCACGTTTTTCATATTTGAATTTTGTCAAATATCGAAACAAGGATCACTTTGGTTTTAATTATTTTTCTCTCCGAAAATATTTCATATTAAAATATATGAGAGGAGATAATATGACTTCTCCAAAATAAAGGGAATATTGGAGGAAAAATATTAAAATCAAATAAATATTTCTTTTGGACTTTTATTGTTATTTTATTCGAATTAGGAAAAAATATGCGTTTTTCATAATTGCATTAGAGGCCCAAATAAATGTTCATTTTCTCCGCAATATTATTAGAGGACCGTGAAAATTTATTTCAGGATTTTGGACTCCGTTTAGTATTTATTTTATTTGTTTTTCCGCGTTAGGATTATTTTAAAAAAAGTGCATCGACCTAACCGGGTTGTGCCCGAGCCGGACATTGCCCGGCCAGGTTTTATAAGCCGCGGCCCGTCCGCCGCCAGCCCACCCGCCAGCCCCGCCGCCCAAACCCTTCCGTCGCCCGCCGTCGCCAGAGCTACCATCGATCCCACCCCGCCGTCGAGGTAGCCGCCGCCGTCGTCGTCCGGTTTTTCTCGGGAAAACCGATCATTTTTTAGTAAACCCTAGTTTCGTTTTTTTGCGAATTCGGTTTGGTGTTTCATCAGTTTATTATTTAGTGGACGTTCGTCCATACGTTCGTTTTAACGAACGCTGTTCGTCAGTTAGCCGCAGACAGCGAACGTTCGTTCGTTAGCCTGTTTGTCTCGTTTTATTTTCTTAGGGTTTTTCTGCGATTATTTTCGATCGTGATTTATGCCCTAATCTTCGTTTTAGTTTATCTTTTCGCTCGTTTATCCAAATCAGGTGAAACAAGTGCCTAGATTTTCGTCTCGAAGCCCTCTTTCTATTTAACCAACTTGAACAAGATTTTGGTACTGTAAAATTTTACTTTAGTCCAGATTAGTAATCGGATCTTGTTTCTTTCATAGTTTGAGTTTCGTTGCTCCGTTTGATTTGATTCTTTTTGCAAACCGGAGTTCTTTAGTTGAACTTTCTGGTTAGATCTTCTTATTTGAGTTTTACCCGTGCATATTTGCTTGAGTGCTTATGTATGCTATTGTTTGTTTGCATTAGAATTCCCGGAGTGCGAAGCGTGCTACTACGAGTCTTTAGGATTTGCAGATCGTCAGGAAGGAAAGTAATACTTTTATCATACCCCTTTATTACCCAATTTTTATGCATTAGTTTCAACCCTCACACATTGCATGAGTAGGATCTCTTAACATGTGGGTCTGGGAAGTAGATGATGAGGTAGAACCTATTACCTGTTTTATTATCAAACCCTTGGGAGTTACTTCTACGCTTTGCTTATATTTCCATGCTATGCCCGTAGACGTGGATTGGGTTTGAGTGTATCCATGATAGATGTGAGTTGTTAATTAATGGTTCAATTTAAGGTGGCAACTTTAATACACATCTGGGTGGATTGCTTGTGGGCACCTGGAGAATCCAGTGTTGTCCAAGGATATCCCAGAGTACCCATGTGAACATCCTATGGTCCGCCACCCAGGCTCAAAGGGATCATAAGATTATTGATGCTAGAAACTTCCATGTGCAACCACAAGCCATTATGGGCTCTGGCATAGTTGAGTATGTTGTGTGACCTCTTTCAGTGGTAGGCTAGCAGATGTAGGGGAAAGTAGGTGTAACTGTCTACCCGGAGTAAAGAGTTAATGCTTCTGAAAGACTGTGTCTCAGTCATCCATTGCCCAAACACCATGTGGTGCGAGAAATCCAATGGAGGAGATCGAGTCTTGTGGGGAAAAGTGCTCAAACCTCTGCAGAGTGTATAAACTAATCATGGTTAGCCATGTCCCCGGTTATGGACATCTTGAGTATCTGGTACTTGAATTATTGATTTGATTTCATCACTCTAAATTAATTTGACGGGTTGTTAATGACTACTTTAATTGGGATTGAGTTGGAGGAACCTTCTCAATGATGTTTCAACTACCATGATAGTTAAATAAAATATATTCCTTTGTTGTAGGGAAAAATTGGTTTTCGCAAAACATTATAACCATAGAGCCTCCACCAGCCATATATGCATATAGTGATAGCATTTATCCATTCATTTCTCTACTGTGTTATCTTGCCAGCATATTCCATGTGCTGACCCGTTTCGGGCTGCAACATATCATGTTGCGTACTTTTCAGACGAAGAGTAAGGTGCGATAGGTCGTTTGTCGTGCACTCAGCTATGCCGTTGGAGTTGATGGACTCTCTTTATCTTCCAAGCCTTTCGTTGTTATCCTAATTAGATGGCCTTAGGCCATATTTATTGTAATATGTTCTCTTTTGAGACATTCGATGTAATAAGTGTGTGATTGCTACTCTGTTATAAATCCATTCAAGTACTGCGTGTGTCAGCTTTAGCGATCCAGGGATGACACTGAACACAGAGATTTGACCGTCTGAGGTCGGATCGCTACAAGATGGTATCAGAGCACACACTGAATGTAGGGCACGACAACTAAGATGAGCCATAGGTCACTCTTCTCTACTCATTTCTGACTCCTCTCCGTTTTCTATTCTTTAGGATGGCGGACTCAAGGAACAAATTTACACAGCCGGATGAAGACACACCCTTTTGACGACACTTGAAGGAAGTCACTAGGTATCTGAACATCATAATACCAAGCTTCATCGGGACCTACACCGCCACACTACCTGAAGAGGAACGTTGGATGATTCGTGTTCAAGTTCCAGGAAGGACATTCACACCAGTTACTGAGCCCATAGAGTTTTCCTTTGATGCAACTACCTGGAGGAAAGAGCATGGCAGCTGACATCGCCATGGGACGCATCGGCGAAGTTTATCACAAGGAGATTAAGGAGACTATCTACCAGATATGTGGGCGCCGAGATGAGCAATGGGAGATGATCAACACCAGGAAGGACAGGTCCATTGCAGCCTTCATCCAGGAGTTAAATCATCACATTCGTCACCAGGAGAACCAGATGTGCGCAAGCATGATAGATTTGAAGAAGGCGATGACCAAGATCACAGAGCTAGAAGAGGAACTCAAGTCTACACGCGATGGATATGAGGAGGAAATGACGATACTTGTGGAGATGAATGACGACTTGACAAGGAAGCTAGGAGTTTTCATGGGAGACCCCGCGCTAGGAGGAGAAGACAACGAACCCAAGGAGATTCATTCTGAAGACTACATCATCATCGATGACACCGACTCCGACCCTAATGGTAGTGATGATGATTATGAAGGCGAAGCTGGAGCAGATATCATGGAGTCTTCCACCGATCAAAATTTCTAGATGACCACCATATGATTAGTAGTATTTCTCCATGTATATATTAGTAGTCCGAGCACTGTAACAATAGTTAGATCGAATGTATGCCCTTACTTGATATTGTTTTGGTGTGACATTGATTGTGTTTTGACTCATGTACATATGGGTAGTGCTTTCTCATTAGACCTTATTCTATTCTAATCTCTCCCCTCTAAACCCATCAGATGCCTCCGAGACGTGACCCCGGATTTGCCTTTCCACCGGAGTTCACTCAGTTGATCCAGCAACATAATACACTGATGCAGTTGCTAGTTCAGAATCAAGGCAACAACAACAACGACAACGACGACGACAACAACAACAACAACAACAACAACAACAACAACAACAACAACAACAACAACAACAACAACAACAACAACGACAACAACAGCAATGACAACAACAACAACAACGACAACAACAACAACTACTACAACAACAACAACGACAACAACAACGACGACAACAACAATGACAACGACAACGACAATGACAACAACAACGACAACAACAACGACAACAACAACGACGACAACAACGACGACAACAACGACGACAACAACAACACGAACAACGACAACGACAACAACGACAACAAAGACAATGACAACAACAACAACAACCCACCGCCACCACCTCCAGTTGGCAACTTAGCCCGTTTTCTGAGGTTACATCCATCGGTGTTTTCCAGTAGCACTAAGCCCATAGTTGTGGATGACTGGCTACACAGGATTGGAAGGGAGTTAACCACTGCCGGTTGCATAGATGCTGAGAAGGTGTGTTTTGCCGCACACCAATTGGATAGGCCCGCAGCCGCATGGTGGGAAAATTACACAACCACTTTCCCCATAGCCAATATTACTTGGGAGCAGTTTCAGCAAGCATTCCGCACTGCTCATGTCTCAACTGGAGTTATGAGTATGAAGAAGCGTGAGTTTCACAACTTGCGCCAAGGCAACCTTACTGTAGGGCAGTACGTGGAGGATTTTAGCAAGCTAGCTCATTATGCCCCAGATGACGTGGCCACCGATGCCGCGAAATAGGATAAGTTTATGGAAGGGCTGAATGATGAGATGAGTATGCAGTTGATGGTGGAAACATTCAACAACTACCAGGAGTTGGTAGATAAGGCTCTTATGATTGAAGGGAATCAGCAGCAGATTGAGAGCTGCAAGAGGAAGTATGGGCAAGGAAAGTACAATTCAGGAGCTCAGCAGAAACCCCGTTTGACCCCGAACCCGGGAGGATTTACCCATAAACATGGAGGCCATAACCACAATGGAGGAATTACGCATAACCACCTTGGCCCTAGGAATGGAAATGGGAGTGGAGCAGGCAGCAACTAGAACCGCTCTAACCCAAGCACGCCCGCCAAGAAGGATTTATGTCACATCACTTGTTTCAAGTGCGGGAAGGCTGGACACTATGCCACCGAGTGTTCTGAAGCAAAGAATGGAAATGGCAGTGGAAGCTCTGGGAAGAAGTCCAACCCTTTCAACAAGGGACAAGTGAACCACGTGAACGTGGAGGAGGTTGAGGAGCAGCCAGATGCAGTTATCGGTAAGTTTTTGGTTAAGTCATTTACTGCAATAGTTCTTTTTGATATTGGTGCATTGCATTCATACATTTTAAGGGAATTCGTGGATAAATATAAGTTGCCCACTAAAGTACTTAGGACACCTATGTTAGTAAGCTCACCAGGAGCGGAGTATATGGCAAGCCAGGCATGTTTTCAGATGCCATTGACCATAGGTAGGCATGTTTTCCCCTCAGACATGATAATTTTGGAATCCCAAGGATTGGATGTGATACTCGGTATGGATTGGCTATCGATGTATGGATGAAACATTGATTGCGCCAGTAAGTCAATTCTGCTCACCACACCAGAGGGAAAAAGGATTAAGTATGTATCCAGGTATACTCCTAAGAGTACTCACATAAATTTCCTCTCAGGAGTTGTTCAGGAGGAAGTGCGTGTAGTGAAGGATTTTCCAGAGGAACTACCAGGCATGCCCCCGGATCGAGACATTGAGTTTTTGATAGAGTTATTGCCAGGCACCAGACCAATATCAAAGAGACCATACCGGATGCCCGCAAATGATCTGGAGGAGATTAAGAAACAGATTAAGGAGTTATTGGAGAAAGGTTACATTCAATGAAGTTCGTCACCATGGGGAGCCCCAGTGCTCTTGGTTGAGAAGAAGGATAAGACTATGAGAATGGTTGTTGTTTATCGGGCATTGAATGAAGTAACGATCAAGAACAAGTACCCACTGCCGATGATCAATGATTTGTTTGACCAGCTGCAAGGAGCTAAAGTATTTTCCAAGATCGATCTTCGATCAGGTACCACCAGCTGAAGATTCGAGAACATGATATACCTAAGACAGCTTTCACCACCAGGTACGGGTTGTATGAATATACGGTTATGTCATTCAGATTGACTAACGCCCCTGCCTATTTCATGAGTATGACGAACAAGGTGTTCATGGAGTTCTTGGATAAATTTGTTGTGGTGTTCATTGATGACATTTTGGTGTACTCGAAGAATGAAGAGGAGCATAAGGAGCATTTGCGTTTAGTTCTCGAGAAACTCAGGGAACACCAATTATACGCCATGTTCAGCAAATGTGAGTTTGGGTTGAAGGAAGTTGGATTCCTTGGACATGTTATATCAGGAGAGTGTATAGTAGTAGACCCTATCAAGGTACAATCAGTCACTGATTGGTTGGCACCCACCTCAGTTGGAGAGATCCACAGTTTTCTTGGACTCGCGGGTTATTACCGGAGATTCATTGAGAATTTTTCTAGATTGCGAAGCCCATGACGGTGTTGTTGAAGAAGGACACCAAGTTCCATTGGACTGAAGAATATGAAGAAAGTTTCCAAGAGTTGAAGAAATGTTTGACTACGGTCCCAGTGCTGATTCTGCCAGATATACCCAAGGATTTCCATGTACATTTAGACGCCTCTCGCTTAGGGCTTGGAGGAGCAATTATGCAAGACGGAAGAGTTGTTTCGTATGCCTCATGTCAACTACGACTGCATGAGTTGAATTATGCCACCCATGATTTGGAGTTAGCAACTGTAGTGCATGCGCTCAAGACCTGGAGACATTTTCTTATTGGAAATTGTTGTGATGTGTACACGGATCACAAGTGTTTGAAGTACATTTTTACTCGGAAGGAGTTGAACCTCAGACAGAGGAGATAGTTGGAGCTCATAAAGGATTATGATATGAAGTTGCACTATCATCCAGGCAAGGCCAACGTCGCAGCAGACGCTTTGAGCCGGAAGAGTTATGTCAATACCTTCATAAGCAAAGGATTGCCAAAGGAGTTAGCAGAAGATCTCAGGGAGCTTCATTTGGAGATAGTTCCTAGAGGTTTTGTTACAACAATGGAAGTTCAGTCGACATTATTGGAAAAGATTTGAGAAGCACAGAAGAATGACAAAGAAATTGCCGAAATAAAGGAGAAGATGAGTGAAGGAAAAGCCAAAGGTTTTCGTGAGGATGAGCACGACACCTTGTGGTTTGAGGACAGTGTATATGTGTCCAATAATGCAGAGATCAGAAAGTTGATACTACAGGAAGCACATGACTCGCCATACTCGATACACCTCGGAAACACCAAGATGTATTTGGATTTGAAGGAGCGTTTCTGGTGGACTGGAATGAAGAAGGACATTGCCAAGTATGTAGCCATATGTGTTGTATGTCAGAGAGTGAAGGCAGAACATCAGAAACCAGCAGGATTACTGCAGCCTATGCCGATACCCGAATGGAAGTGGGACAAGCTTGGCATGGATTTTATCACCGGATTACCCAGGACCCGATCGGGATATGATTCTATCTGGGTAGTAGTGGATCGCTTGACCAAAGTAGCTCACTTTATCCCAGTGAAAACCACCTACAGCAGTGCAAAGTTGGCCAAGATATATATGACCAGGATCGTATGTCTGCACGGAGTTCCAAGGACCATCGTATCAGATAGAGGAACACGGTTCACTTCAAAGTTTTGGCACCAGCTGCACCAGACTTTAGGAACCAGGCTAGAGTTCAGTACATCATTTCATCCACAGACATATGGACAGACTGAGAGAGTTAATCAGATTCTGGAGGACATGTTGAGAGCTTGTGTGGTAGATTATGGATCTAGTTGGGATGACAACTTGCCCTACACGGAGTTCTCATACAACAACAGCTACCAGGCCATTTTGAAGATGGCACCGTTTGAAGCCCTGTATGGAAGAAGATGTGAACACCGTTGATGTGGGATGAAGTTGGATACCGCCAGTTGTTTGGACAAGATTTGATTAAGGAGTCTGAAGAGAAGGTTAAGTTGATTCGAGATAGACTGAAGGTAGCTCAGTCCAGACAGAAGAGCTATGCAGACTCAAAACTCAAGGAGGTAATCGATGAAATAGGAGACATAGCATATCTCCGTGTGTCACCATTGCGAGGAGTTAAATGTTTTGGAGTTAAGGGAAAGTTAGCCCCGAGATTTGTAGGACCGTACCGTGTTTTGGAATGCATGGGAGAGGTTGCCTACAGGTTGGAGTTACCCGAGAGACTGTCAGGAGTTCATGATGTGTTCCAAGTTTCCCAGTTGAAGAAGTGCCATGCAGAGATGGCCGAGATTCCTCTGAGAGATACAGTGCCCCTGGAAGCAATTCAGTTGGATAGTGATTTGACCTATGAGGAGAAACCAGTCAAGATTCTCGAGTTTGCCAGCCGAGTTACCCGCAGCAAGGTTATCTATCAAGTATTGCAAAGTTCAGTCGAGCCACCGTACCGAGGATGAAGCCACCTGGGAACAAGAGGATGATCTACGCAAAGACCACCCACACCTATTTTCTAGCCAACCCGAATCTCGAGGACGAGATTCATCTTAAGGGGGGTAGGTTTGTAACAGTCCAAATTTTCAATTAGGAATGTTACACATAGGTCATTCATGCATATCATATTTTTACTGCATTTTTGCTTTGCGATCCTCGAAATTCTAAGCAACTCAAGGACCCACGGAGAGAGTTGGGGATTTCACGTTTTTCATATTTTAATTTTGTGAAATATCGAAACAAGGATCACTTTGGTTTTAATTATTTTTCTCTCCGAAAATATTTCATATTAAAATATATGAGAGGAGATAATATGACTTCTAGAAAATGAAGGGAATATTGGAGGAAAAATATTAAAATCAAATAAATACTTCTTTTGGACTTTTATTGTTACTTTATTCGAATTAGGAGAAAATATGCATTTTCAAAATTGCATTAGAGGCCCAAATAAATGTTCACTTTGTCCGCAATATTATTCGAGGACCATGAAAATTTATTTCAGGATTTGTGGACTCTGTATCGTATTTCTTTTATTTGTTTTTCCGCGTCTGGATTTTTTTTAAAGTGCACTGACCTAACCGGGCCGTGCTCGAGCTGGACACTGCCCGGCCAGGCTTTACAAGTCGCGATCCGTCCGCCGCCAGCCCAGCTGCCAGCCCCGCTGCCCAAACCCTAGCCGCCAGCCCTGCTACCTCGAACTGCGCGCCGCCGCTCGCGCCGTCCGCCGCCCGCCATCGCCACCCCACCGCCGCCGGAGCCGCCACTGATCCCACCCCGCCGCCGCCGACCCCGCCGCTGAGGTAGCCGCGCCACCGTCCAGTTTTTCTCAGGAAAACAGATCGTTTTTTTAGTAAACCCTAGTTTCATTTTTTGTGACTTCGGTTTGGTTTTTCGTCGGTTTATTATTTAGCGGACATTCGTCCGAACGTTCATTTTAACAAACACTGTTCATCAGTTAGCCGCAGATAGCGAATATTTGTTCGTTAGCCTGTTCGTCTCATTTTATTTTCTCAGGGTATTTTCGTGATTATTTTCGATCGTGATTTCTGCCCTAATCTTCGTTTTAGTGTCTCTTTTCGCTCGTTTATCCAAATCAGGTGAGACAAGCGCCTAGATCTTCGTCTCAAAGCCATCTTTCTGTTTAACCAACTTGAAGAAGATTATGGTACTGTAAAATTTGACTTTAGTCCAGGTTAATAATTGAATCTTGTTTCGTTCGTAGTTTGAGTTTCGTTGCTCCGTTTGATTTGATTCTTTTTGCAAACCAGGGTTCTTCAATTGAACTTTCTGGTTAGATCTTCTTATTTGAGTTTTACCCATGCATCTTTGCTTGAGTGCTTATGTATGCTATTGTTTGTTTGTGTTAGAATTCCCGGAGTGCAAAGCGTGCTACTATGAGTCTTTAGGATTTGCAGATCATCAGCAAGGCAAGTAACACTTTGATCATACCCCTTTATTACCCAGTTTTTATGCATTAGTTTCAACCCTCACACATTGCATGAGTAGGATCTCTTAAAATGTGGGTCTGGGAAGTAGATGATGAGGTAGAACCTACTACCTGTTTTATTATCTAACCCTTGGGAGTTACTTCTATGTTTGCTTATATTGCCATGCTATGCCCATAGACGTGGATTGGGTTTGAGTGTATCCATGACAGATGTGAGTTGTTAATTAATGGTTCAACTTAAGGTGGCAACTTTAATACACATATGGGTGGATTGCTTGTGGGCACGTGGAGAATCCAGTGTTGTCCAAGGATATCCCGGAGTACCCGTGTGATCATCCTACGGTCCTCCACCCAGGCTCAAAGGGATCATAAGATTATTCATGCTAGAAACTTCCGTGTGCAGCCACAAGCCATTATGGGCTCTGGCATAGTTGAGTATATTGCGTGACCTCTTTCAGTGGTAGGCTAGCAGATGTAGGGGAAAGTAGGTGTAACTATCTACCCAGAGTAAAGAGTTAATGCTTCTGAAAGACTGTGTCTTGGTCATCCGTTTCTCAAACACCATGTAGTGCGAGAAATCCAACGGAGGAGATTGAGTCCTGTGGGGAAAAGTGCGCAAACCACTACAGAGTGTATAAACTAATCATGGTTAGCCGTGTCCCCGGTTATGGACATCTTGAGTATCTAGTACTTGAATTATTGATTTGATCTCATCACTGTAAATTAATTTTCCGGGTTGTTAATGACTACTTTAATTGGGATTGAGTTGGAGGAACCTTCTCAATGATGTTTCAACTACCATGATAGTTAAATAAAAAATATTCCTTTATTGTAGGAAAAAATTGGCTTTTCGCAAAACATTATAACCATAGAGCCTCCACCAGCCATATATGCATATAGTGATAGCATTTATCCATTCATCTCTCTACTGTGTTATCTTGCCAACATATTCCATGTGCTGACCCATTTCGGGCTGCAACATACACTACAAAACAAAGACACATCCATGACATTTTGGGCCAAACGAATTTTTTTCTGTCATACATATGACACTTCTATGACGATAATTGTGACAAAAGCCGGTATCATCATAGATGTGGTGGGCTCCTACTTCTATGACAAAAAATCATGACAGAAAATGGGCTTTTCGTCCTGGGTGGGCCGGAGACGCAGCTGCATGACATTCTTTGGGCCGTCCATGACGGAAAAAACCATGGTAGAAGCGAGGGGGAGGAAATTTTTGGGGAGTTCCCGGTTACGGTGGGAGGTCGGGGGCCGAGCGATGCGCGTTTCTCTCGTACACGTACGTGCGTGTGTGCGAGGCGTTGGCTCTAACTGAACCCGAGCGAGGCGTTGGGCTCTAACTGAACACGAGCGATTGCACAATAGGCTACGCGTTACTGAACCTGAGCGATCGATCGATGGCTGTTAATTGAACCCGATCGAGCGATTCCTTCGCTACTGCTGCTAACTGAAGCCGATCGATGGGATGAATAGTGAGCGTTGCGGGGGAGGGGGGGTTGGATGAACAGTGAGCGGTGGCGTTGCCTCTGGATGAATAGGACCCCGTGGTGTGGCGGAGGGCTGGATGAACAGTAGACGGTGGAGGGGTGCCCGTGGAGGGGTGGATGAACAGGACCCCGTGGTGTGGAGGGCTGGATGAACAGTAGACGGTGGAGGGGTGCCCGTGGAGGGGTGGTTGAACAGGACCTCGTGGTGTGGAGGGCTGGATGAATAGTAGATGGTGGAGAGGTGGTTGAACAGTAGCCGGTGGAGTAGCGCGTGGTGGAGGCTGGATAAACAGGAGCCCGTGGAGGCTGGATGAACAGGAGCCCGTGGAGGCTGGAGGAGGTCGATAGTGGAGATGAATAGTATCCCATGGAGTCCCGTTTTGTGGTACGCCACACCCCTCCCGATAAACAGGACCCCCGTTTCGACCATAGCGCTCCAACACAAGTCCGTTTCCTCCGTTTTGCGGTACGCCACACCCCTCCCGATCAACAGGACCCCCGTTTCGACCGTAGGAGGTATGTTTCCTCCGTTTTGCAGTACGCCAGACCGCTCCCGATGAACAGGATCCCGTTTCGAACGTGGTCGGTCGAACACAAGGCCATTTCCTCCGTTCTGCGGTATGCCGGGCCTCGTTTCCATCGCATGTTCCGTCCAAGCCCTCCCGATGAACACGACACATTCTATTGCCTCCCCATGAACACGACGCATTCCGTTTCCTCCCCATGAACACGACGACGATGCTGTTTCTCCGTTCCGACCCAGCCATGTATACGAGCCCTAGCCATATGTATGCGCGAGTATGCGTTCGAGACCCCCCCCCGTATGTACACATACGTGGCCGTATTTTCTTTCTTGCACCCTGGCCGCTGTACGTACGTGTACATGCTACATGCGTGCCTCTACTACGACACGTGCGCGCCTCTACTACGACACGTGCGCGCCTCTACATCGACCAGTATGTACGTACACGTTCGTGACCAGAATGACAACGCTACATACGCTTCGACCAGGTGGGTCCCAACTGTCAGGCACTTCCTTGCCTGCGAAGATGTAGCTGGTGGGTCCCAGCAGTCAGGGGGCGAATCGTTTTGTTTTTTTGCCCGGACGCACTTCCTTGTGTGCGAAGGTGTAGCTGGTGGGTCCCAGCAGTCGGGGGCCTGGTGGGTCCCAGCAGTCAGGGGGGCGAATCGTTTTTTCGGACGCACTTCCTTGCGTGCGAAGATGTAGCTCGTGGGTCCCAGCAGTTAAGGGGCGAATCATTTTTTTCACGAAATACGTTGGCCCGTCCTGTGGGTCCCCGCTGTCAAGTGGAGGAATAATTATTTTGCGTGTAATAAGGAGGCACTTCCTTGCGGCTGCCGTGGACCCAGCTGTCAGCCTCTCCACGTACAGTACTCTTCCGATGGAAGTCGGTCGTTGACCACGTTGACCACGCCACGCCGAGAGCACCAGGGTGGTGGTCTGGATGACGGCGAGGCCTAGGAAGGGGACGACGCGGAGCCGGGGAAGATGCATCAGTGGAAGCCCGCACGGAGAGGAGTACGAGGGTTCACTGGTTCGGCTGTGGTGTGAGGCTTCCGTCGCCGCAGAATAACAGGCGGTGTGGGTGAGTAGAGGGATGGCCTGGCCAGCGGTGGGAGTAGTACGGGGCGGTGAGGCCTCCGCGGCATCACAACCGGCCATGGGAGGCAGGAGCACGCGACACGATCGGCGCTGCTTTGGGCGGCTGGAGCAAGATAACCAGAGGTTGAAGAAGCACTACGGCCATTGGATGGACATCGCACGATCACTGCAGCTAGAATCGTTTATATTGACTAACTTGACAAAGCCCTTGGTACGCGTCAACTTAGTAGGCCCACAACTCGGATTTGGCAGAGAACATATAGTCCATTTGCGATTTGTAAGAATGTACAACCCATTTTTAATTCTAATGGAATTTACTACAGCCCAACTTCTAGCTAGGACAACGATTAATAATTTCAAACAACCGCTCAAAACAGAATTCAAAAAAAATTCCCACATTTTGATGGGATCCAAAATATTTGTATCCGAAATTTCTAGTCAGGTTAAATATAATTTCAAAATAAAGTTGTATTACATTAAAATCCAATGAAATATTGCGCGCGCAACAAGTAATGAAATTAAAATTTTCAAATTCCAAAAATAATATATTTTTCAAACTAATTACATGTTTGGTGCATAGTAACTGTCCGGTTATTATAATTACATCCCATTTATTATTTCTTAAAGTCCATTTTCTTGTTAAGCCTAATGCATACCTCCTAGGAAAGTTTACAGCCCAGCGGGGCGGAGAATAACAAGTTAACCCGGATATTGTGTACAACTGTCGGCCCAGTTGCATTGCTGATGTTGAAAAAAAGCTATTTTTTATACACACATTAAAAAAAATTGTATAGATAAGGAACATTTTTTATACACACATTTAATAATTTTTAAATACATGATTAACACTTTTTAAAACATATTTTTTAGTCAACAGTGGGCCCACAGCGAGCGGAGGAGGTCACAATACACATATTTTTTAAATACATGATTAACACTTTTGCAAAAACAATTAGCCCATAGCGAGCCAATTAGCTCCAGTTGGCCCACAGTGGGCCGACAGGGGCCAGTCGGCCAGCTGTAGGCCGACTGGAATCCAATCGGCCTGCTGTGGGCTGACTAGGCCCAGTCAGCGTGCAGCGGGCAGACGGTGTATTATTTTTGAAAAAAATTACCCAGCGTAATATTTATGAAAATTAATAAAAAAATGTATTATTTAAAAAAATAGCGAAAAAGGCATGTGTAGTACAGTACAACCTAACATGGTTACTCAGCCCACATTCAGCAACGCCGGAAAGGCCCAAACAAGGCTTCTGTACAACTTTTTGAAGTCACTGAGCTCAATTAATAACTTAAGAAAAAAGTTAGATTACAGTGGAACCTAATTAAAAACTGTCATGAGCAAATAAATAATTCAACGGGTCCCACTTGTGCATGTGCGTGTGTGTGTGTGTGTGAGAGAGAGAGAGAGACCCATCGGCCGATGCTCGTAAATACATCTTTCAGCCATATGCATTGCTGATGCTTAGTAAAAACTTATATAGGTTACACAATCATATAGAACATCATAGCACATTAAACTTGCATACAAAAATTTCACACAGGCGGCACAATCAGGATGGAAGCAGTGGATCGCTACGGGAAGGGCTATGTTGAAACCAACGAAGTCGTACATAACGGTTCATTGTCTTTATCAATGACGGAGAAATATCTTGAATGTTGTGCAAAGAAAACAGACAAACAACACAATAAGTTCTCCTAGCACATTATGTTGACGTACAGCCCTTTCTAAAAAAGTTCAGGTACAAAATTAGAACAGGTCACAATCAAATGTACTGGCATATCAGTCCTTCACACCCATAGCTCGGATTTAACTAGTATCTGACAAGATTCAGTTGTTACCTAAAATTAGAGCACATCCGGGCAGCCAGCCCTGCCTCTTCTCCCAAAGAAGCAGTGGCCTCCGCCACGCGATGGAGTAGGCCCTGTGCCATCCATTGTTCCGAGCAACACAGGGAAAGTCTGACGTTGACTCCTGTAATGGACGTCGTCGATGGACCCTGGCACCAGCGGCGGCGACAGGACTTCGATTGATGGATTGACCACTTCTTCGACATGCACGAACACTCGATACAGGTACATCCCTAACGTGGTCCGCGGTGGCCTTGGTGGCGATGAATAGTACAACCCCAGTTCCTGTGTGAGAGACTTGTAGGACGGGGTAGAAAGACGAATATAACCCTGACGGAGGGAGAGAAATACACGAAGTGCGCGTGTGTGATTCCGATGCCCACAGGGAAATGAGATATGTATGCGTGTGAGAGAGATTGCACAATTCATTCATGTATCACTATCTAGCTATCATGGACGTGCATCGCTTGAACATAAGTCAATATCTACTTCGTATCGTGGCCAAAGGTACAATATCGATTCAACGCTATAAAGATTGGACACTCACATATCACATTTTTTCTATTTAAATAAGCCTTTTTAGTTGTGCATGCCAAAGTTACAGTGATGTTTCTTCAAACAACCAATGTAGCTATCATGAACATGCACCATTGTTACTCTTGCATTCAAATTCATTAGTATTGGATGATTTAAGTTTCTATTTTGAAGTAATATATGTAATATTCATATATGAATTAAACGGGTACGCAATTTATGAAATGGAGGCTATGTAATCATATGAGGTAACACTTTTAAGTAGCTGACTACAATATCCATTTCTTTTTGTGCGCCTCTACACTAACACGTGAATGCATTATGTTTAAAGTAAATAACCAATGGCACTAAATTATCTATTTACACGAGAAATACATAGGCTGAGCGTTTGATCCCTTTTTTTTGTGAATGCGCCACTACACCCGTACGATTGGCCGCGCCCGTGTGAATGTCCAAGTTATCGGCGCATCATCCCGAGTTATTGTCTTTTTTCTAGGGTGGACTTCACACCAGTTATTAACTGCTGACGCGTGCCCCGTGTACACAGTCTAGCATGACCTTCCCACTAGCACGGTCCAAAATTAGTTGAAACTGGATACGAACGATCCCGTGGGCGGCAAAATCTCCCGCCTCCTTTTAAAATTTCTGCCACCTTAGTCTTTAGCATGAGAAATTCCCCTTTTGTCCTTGGTGCACGGAGACCAACAGTTACAATACCGCCCTCATCTACATGATAGGTCGGGGCTGCTTTGGTAACTTCCGGTTCCCCCATTACACGGCACCCCCATTTCCTCTCCCCCTCCCCCAAAAACGACTAACTCCACAACACCAGAGCATCTTACATCACGCCGTCCGTACTTCATCGCCCTTTATCCCCTCCCCTCTCAAAACCCTAGACTGCTCATCCACTGGCGTACCATAGCCCATTCACTGCCAGCGGCGTCCACCTCGCCGGATCTGCTTCTGCGGCCGCATCTACCCCTCCCACCTCCCCTAGAAACAAGTAGACTGCTCATCCACCACTGTACCACAGCCCATTCAGTGCCGGCCTTGTCCACGGCGCCGGATCTGCTTCGCTGGTACTCTCGTCAACCGCCACGCATCTGCAGCGGCTCATTCATACTCCCCACCGGAGACGCTTCGTCCACACCCCCCGGAGCCGCCCCACCGACGCCCCTGTCGACGGCCTCTGATCCTCTTCGCCGACACCTTCCTCAACCCTACCGGAGCCGCTTCGCCGACACCTTCCTCAACCCTACCGGAGTAGCTTCGCCTATACCATTCTCAACCCTACCGGGGCCGCTTTGCCAACTCACAAGTCCACGGCCTCAGATCCTCTTCCTCGCACCCTCATCCAACCTACCGGAGAAGCTTCTGACGCCCCATCCACGGCTGTAGATCCGCATCATCGACACCACCCTTAACCCAACCACCAGAGCAGCTTTTGACGCCCCGTCCACGGCCGCAGATCCGCATCGTCGACACCATCCTTAACCCAACCACCGAAGCAGCTTCACCTACGCCCTCGTCCACGGCCATAGATCCGCTTCGCCCACACCATAGTTCGCCCTACCGGAGCCGCTCCACAAACACCCTACTCGACGGTTCTAGATCTCCTTACCAGACCCCGACAGCCAGCATAGGGTCATCACCCTCGACGTTTCTAACCTGATTCCCATAGTCTGGAGAGATGCCAAGCACCCACCACGGCCTAGGTACTTGTCACCTTTAAACCCGTCCAGCATCACCTGCCCGATGTACTTCAAATATACTAACCGGTCGTTGTTACCTTTTATGCAGCTGGCAAAAACTACAAGGACGATGTTTCGTCTGGATCTAACAGCTTGGCCAACCAAGATCCTGGACTGAGGCATTGCTATGATCTTGTAAGAGCGTCTCTCTCTCTCTTGTATTGTTCTGTGCCTGCCAGCGTGCTTTGCTAGGATTTTCGACCAGTAATCCCTTTGTGCAGACAATGATTTCTACTACTGGCTGCTAAATTAGATATGTAGATGTCATACATGATACTACCTCGAACCTCCGTTCCTAAATATAAGTCTTTCTAGAGATTCCACTATAGGCTACATACAGAGAAAAATGAGTGAATCTACACTCGAAAATGCATCTATATACATCTGTATGTGGTCCATACTGGAATTTCTACAAAGACATATATTTAGGAACAGGGGCAGTACATTACACAAAATCGTAGGTGGCATGTAGGAATTCCAGTGCACCACATTAGGCTCCCTTAGAGTGCCTGCTAGTCCAGCATACAGAGTCATGGCTAGTTTATGGTACGCACACAATCGTTAATTGGTGGTTTAAATATGCGCAAGGGATATGCAATGTAGTATCATGTAGAGATGTCTGAAATTAGCCGTGTCAACTTGCAGATAGGGTTACACAATGAAAAAGTACAAGATGTATGTGGCAATTTCATGGAACATCGCAAAAAAAGGAGAGGCAGCGGTGAGCCCATACAGTGTGCCATGGTACGTCACTCCTCCATTGCAATCATCGTGGCATGTTATTTGTATGCCAGTTCTATTAGCCAAGTTTCTTAGGGACAGTTATTACGAGTTATCCTAAGAAAATAAGCCAACCAGTTCTTTTCATTGCGTTTTCAGCTTATCTTTGGTATGATCAGTGGAAAGTCTAGATTGCATTATATTTTTTTCATTTTGCTGCCCATATGGAAATTAATTTGACTTGCAAACAGCACAAATTGAACCCACTGCAGTAATTAATATGATAGGAAAACAGACCATCACTATTTGCTCAAAATGCAAATACAAAGATACCATCTACTTGGCACAATCTACTTTGGTCAATGTTTTCCATAGAGATCCCATTGCCTAATTTAAACGAAGAACGCATGACCCACATTTAAATGAAGAACAATTATTTATTGAAATTCGATGGTCCAAGTGGCTGGTTATTATCGTATAGCAGCACCACCTGAAAGCATCATATAGCAGCAGCAGCTCATAGCAACTCATCATACAGCAGCAGCAGTCTGCAATTCATCATATACCAGCAGCAGCTCATAGCAATTCATCATATAGCAGCAGCAAGAGCAGCTCATAGCAATTCATCATATAGCAGCAGCAGGAGCAGCTCATAGCAATTCATCATATAGCAGCAGCAGGAGCAGCTTGTAGCAACTCATCATAAAGCAGCAGGAGGAGTAGCTTGTAGCAACTCATCATATAGCGGCAGCATCAGCTCATAGCAATTCATCATATAGCAGCAGCAGCTCATAGCAACTCATCATACAGCAGCAGCTGATAGAAATTCATCATATAGCAGTAGCAGGAGCAGCTCATAGCAATGCATCATATAGCAGCAGCAAAAGTAGCTCATAGCAATTCATCGTATAGTGGATCAGAATGAAAATTTGGCAAAAAATCAGAGGAGATCCTCACCTTGTTGCATGAGCTCATCCTTCAACAGCACCTCAAGGCCATGGCCTGGGAGGAGGGGAGGGGGAATAAGGTGCCTTCTGCCGCAGTGTGGCATCAGCCGTAGTTGTGCAGCGCCCACCGGAGTAGTGCGTTGGATGAACCACAGTGGAGCAGCTGCTGGAGACCATGAGAATGAGGGGCGGCGCCATAGGGAGGACAAGCCAGGGAGATTTGCCCCTACCCGCCGGCCATGTAGCCTAGCTGGACATAGCATCGTCGAGGACAAGGCTAGATGGAACTAGTGGCGACGGCTCGCTGGAGGAACCCTAGTGCTGCAGGCAGGGGATCGAGGTAGAGGGAAAAGGGAGAGAAGATGCAAGCGGGCAGGGCAATGAATGCTTGCGTGTTTGTTTTTACTTGAGGGTCAGGTGTGACACGGGCGTCAGCAGTTGCATTTTGAGTGTAATATAGGCAGACAACAGAGCCATTTCACTATTCCCCTTCCCTTCAATTTTTAGTGAGGTTCTACCCGAAACACCCCCCTCCAAAGAGAAATTAGTTAAGCCCAAGCCCATAACTCAAAAATGACTTATTTAGATCTTTTATGGCTTATTTTGACGATATGCCCTGAAAAGGCGGAATCGAACTAGCCCTTAACCTGCAATTCAATTGTGCGTGCAATGATGAATCACTCCTGCCTGCTATCTGTACATTTAGGCATCATCATACATGGCATAACCTAATACATGTGCATTCCATTGTAGAATCTGGAATATGCAATGTTTATGTTAGTTCATACGTTGCACATGATGTTTAAATGCCCCTTAAATCTAGTCAGTCAAGTGATAGTCTTTAAGCCTCCTTCTTTGCTTCTTTTCTTGATATGTAAGATTTGCTCACACATCTGTTCAATTGCTTGTTTGCATCAGCCAACCATACTAGGACTGTTTGCTTTGATTACTTGCTGTTCTTGACATAACACTCTAACAGAGCTTGTCAACGATTTAAACACTAAGGGCTGCTGTAGTGGGGCCTTGTCTAACTCATAGGTGACATAAAGGTTTGGTTGTACACTACAGTAGGCTCTCCAAGAGTACCTGGAGATCTAGTTCGAAGGTATGCCTAGTTTTTAATAGTGCAGACATAGTAAATGCTCATTTCATTGTGTGCAAGTGCAAGAGATGCGGCATGTTTCATTATGTGGTGTTGTTTTGTTATAATCTCATTCTTTTGTGTTCACAGACTAGAAAGTATGCATATTTATCTTCCAAGGAGATGAGTAACTAGTTTGTGTCACCTTGTAGAGGGGGTGCAATGAAGATAAGATTGAGGATTTCCAAGTACAAGATGTTAGGAAGGAGCCTTGCAAGAGAAGTAGGAGCTGCGCTGAGCCTCTTCAACCTACTAAGGTAAGTCACTGTATGCAACTCAACAGTTCAATTCCTTGTTTGTTTCAGGCATAGTTAATTTTCTCTTTTCAATTGCTTTATTTGTCCTCAGTTAATGAGATGCCCAAATAATCATGCCTGATGTTCGATACTTGTATCACTATTAGTTGACATAATTAAAGGCCTTACCATTTAATTACTCTGCTGAAGTGTGTCTGAAGCTTTGAAGTCTATTAACCAAGTATTATTGCATGAGGCTCACAATCTAGTTTATACTACGCTAATCATTGCATAGTTCTGCCTGCTGTAGTATGTTTGTATGAAACCCTCTACTGTTCATTATGCTCCCTAAGACTTTAATTGAGGCACATAATGGGCAACTGCTTGCTTACTTATACGCAACGTGCTGTCTAAATTTGTAACTTGTCTGTGTTTTCGATTGGGCCCCAACATCATGCTCCTCTGGTGAGCTAAGAGGGATTTCTGTGTGCAGGCTGCATGGACTATCTTTTTTATAATTTTTAAAATATCACCTGCTTATGCTTCATGACGTGTAACATTTTTTTTTGAAAGTGACGTGTAACATTATTGTTAGTCCTGTTTTGCCATGTAGTACAAAATAGTGTCTTGTTCACTTCACTGTTGTAACTATATTTTTGCCCTAGTCATGTGTACTTACAGAAACATTTCAGGATGAAGTGACATCAACACAAAGATCTGCGAGCAGTGCGGCATGGCCGTTACCGAATGATTATGGATTGGAATTGGAATGTGCTGATGTTCTCGAGCATCAACTAGAGGTGGCAAGACAACTTGTACATGATTGTCCACGTATAATCAACAAGTTGAGACTGGACATGCAGGTATTAGATGCAGGAGTCAAAAAAATGAAACAAGACACTGAGGTAACCATGAAGGAATTGGAGATTTTGCAGACTGAAATTTGTGCTATCTGAATCCGGCCAATCCTATTTTCTGAAGAGATTATAGTTCAAATGGAGTTAAGTTGATGCGCGTCCATGATGTATGAGATGTATTTGCCCAATGGGTATAATCGGCTATAATTTCTTTATTGTATAGTGTAGGATTATTCTACCTTTCTATGCCTTGATCTCTTTGTTGTAATAGTGTAGGCTTTTTAGAGGTGATAGTATTGAGTAGGATAATTCTTTGAATATGCTATATCGTTCAAACAGGGGCCAATTCGCCCGACCATGGCCCTTCACGGGCCGTCAGATCCATGGGCCTTCTACGTCTCGTAGGATCCATGGGCGTTCTACGTCTCGTAGGATCCATGGGCCGCCAGCTCATTTATGGGTCTTGTACGGGCCTTTAATTGGCCATAGACGGGTCTTTAATGGAAATCATACGTTTTATGGGCTGACCATAACGGGCCGTAATAGGCCGTATTTGGTGATGCTATGAAAATGGCCCAACAGACTAACGGTCCACAAACGGGCCGATTGTAACGACCGGCTGAATTTGGCCCACAAACAGAAAATGACAGTAACAGGCCGTAAGTAACCGAATGCTGCAAATGAGCCCAAGAATAAATGGGCCCTCAGAAGGCCAAAAGTTAACTTGGGCTGGAAACAGCCCAACGGAATAACGGGCTGTTAATGGGTATAAAGTGATACACTGTCATTACGGGCCAGTTTCACCACGGGCCGTTAATGGGTGTAAAGTAATACACTATTCATTATGGGCCAGTTTCAGCACGGGCCGCTAATGGGCCAAGAGTTAAAAAGGGCCTCATATGGGCCGAAAGACATCATGGGCTATACATGGGTCAGAAGTGAAAACGAGCTGGAATCATATTGGACGGCCCAGATGACGCTACTGGGCCTAATTCGGATAGGGCGTAACGGGCCTTGGATTAGCGGGCTGTAAATGGGCTATATGCGAATAGGCCGTTAACAGGCTTTCCATGGGCCGGCCCGCCAGCTTTTGACCAAGTCAAATGGGCCGGCCTTTTCACAGGAATGGGCCACTGTTGGGCCGTGCCACGTGTCGACGTATCATAGGCGCCTTCTGTCCAGTGAGTGGATGACATCTGTCCCAACTATGAGCCGACACGTGTTTCCTCTAGCCAATGATGATTTTACACGTGGAAAATCCCCAATGGTCGGGGCTGTTAACGGGTTATCGGATCCAAAACCCGACCCGATAGCTTAACGGCGTTCCGTTACGGTGGATGCCACGTGTCGGTCACCCTTGACGAAAGCACTTCTGTGACGCGTGATTTATTGTCATGGAAGTGGACACTTCCGTGATGATAATTTTGGTAATGTCATGGAACACTTCTACGACAGCACAGGTATGACTATCTTGATTCTGTCGTAAATTTGTCATGGATGCACATGCATGACAAAAAAAGCGACCTACTATGACAAACACGTATCATCACGGAAGTGTATTTTTTTGTAGTGATATCATGTTGCAAACTTTTCAGACAAAGAGTAAGGTGTGATAGGTCGTTTGTCGTGCACTCAGCTATGCCGTTGGAGTTGATGTACTCGCTTTATCTTCCAAGCCTTCTGCTGTTATCTTAATTACAAGGCCTTGGGCCATATTTATTGTAATAAGTTCTCTTTTGAGACATTCGATGTATTAAGTGTGCGTTTGCTACTCTGTTATAAATCCATTCAAGTACTGTGTGTCAGCATTACCGATCCAGGGATGACACTGAATACAAATATTTAACCGTCTGAGGTCGGATCGCTACAATTATGGATAAATTTTTTATAAATAACAGTAAAAAATATGATGCGGAATGGACGTATCAGCTACTGGCTATAAATAGCCACCCCTTCCACCATAAATTGGTGGCTGCTTAGAGTTAGTGCACGACTTTTGTCGTTTGATAGCAACCCACCTCCGAAGCCTTTGTGAGAGAATCCTTGCGAGGAAAAAACCCAAAACACCCGAAGTCCAAAAGAGAGTTTGGCATCACTGAAGTCTTTCTGTTCTGCGTGATCTAAAGACTTGTTACACTTGAAGACTATGATCTTCTAGACAGTTAGGTGTCGCATTTTGAGGATCCAAGAGTAATTGTGGATCACCGGTGAGCGAAGTCTATGAATGTTTGTAAGTCTACCTTGCAGACTTACCTAAGTGATTGGGCGAGGACTAAGTGACCTTAGCTCAAGGGGAATAAGGTGAAGATGTGGTCTTCTAAGTTCAATCTCAGCCTCCCTAGCCAGACGTGTAGTTGTCACAGCAACTGGAACCGGTCTATCAAATCCTTGTCTTCGTCAAGCAAATGGTTCTATCACATCACCCCTTACTTACTATTCAGCTTTGCGAAATCATTACTTGCCTGCTCTGGCTGAGTTCATTGTGTCAAGACATTCAACCCTGATTGCACATTTGACTTCATATTTTCTTCCTATTCTGATCTATTCTACCTAGTTGCTATTTGTCTCCGTGCCTTATCTATACTGTTTCTCTGACTATAGCATGGCTAGTGTAGTCTATCTTCCGACGCATCGTGCTTAGGTGTTATTTGACTGTCTGTCTTCGAAGTCTTTGCTTGTTTCGAAGAATTTCATAAAAATTGCCTATTCACCCCCTCTAGTCGATACCTAGCACTTCAATCAACGTATCGCCTTCCTGAGCAGGACAAAAACCCTAACAAAACTCAAAGAAATGTCTAAAAATGGAGGCCTCCCACTGACAAGGGTCGGGATCCACCGTGGCCCCATGGCCCTAAGGCCATCAGAGATGAGGCGGACTAGTGACGACACCGACGGGATGCAGAGGAACCTTGAGGTCTTTTGGAGAGAAGGCGACAGTTCTGCATGGATGCACCTTGTCTACCACCATGCTATACTTTACTATGCAAAGTAACTAAATCTCGGTCCTAGTTTAACAATGCATTTTTAAAGTCCAAAAACTAATCAAGCATAATATCAATCTAATTGGGTTGGATACTCATACTAGAGAAGATCATCAATGGCACCCATTGTCGCGCCACCTACTTTTCCAATAGTCTGGTAGAAATTTCTGTAAATACATGAAAACATATAAAATAAATTATCACAAACAAAACCATATGTTGGCAAGAAATTGATAAATATGTGGTTAATCCTATAGTTGGATAATTGTTTCAGTACAAAATGCAAGACGTTGATAGTAGAGTATCAAAAATATGTATTCCAAGACAATAGATAACAAGAATACAAATACAAAATTCAGACACGATTCTATGAAAGAAGACCACAATTCAGGCTAGAAACCCTAGCCGCCACAAGCGAAGGCTAGCCTCAGGGTGGCTCCCCTCCATAGAGGACCTCTCGATCATATGTAGTGAGAGGAGTCGACGGATCCCACATGTTCAAACCATGTAGCTTTAGGTTGTAGGTCCATAATAGCTTAGGTTTTGGGTCGTTCGATGTCTTGGCTTCAACGGTGGTGGCGATGACGCTGAATAAAGAAGCTCCAGATCCTCTCCTAACAAGGTTGTAGGCTCTATGATCAGTGATGAATTTGGGAACTAGTCTGTTCAGCTGGGGATGTTGTGGCGGCGGCAACGGAGCTCCATCTTTGAGAAAACATCTACTCCAGCATTGGCGCGGGTCTTGGGAGGTAGTCTAGGAGTGAATGCAGATAGTGGTCTCCATCAACGATATCAAGAAGACCGATCATGTGCTGGGTTCTTGGTTGGTGGCTGGCAGGTACGGTTTTCTCCTCTAGCGCTTTAGTCGTGTAGTGTTGCCAGATCTAGAGTTCGATGACTTGTCCAGGGTATTGCCTCAGTATGATTTGTTCAACGGAAATGCCTTTGCCTTTGGTGAGCCACATTAGAGGTTCGTGTGATGGAGCCGCGTTGAGCTCGGGTGAGGAGGTGATCCATCAATTTTTTTTGTGGTTGCTCTGGTGATGCCGGAGGCAGGTTACGGGCATTGGTGTCAAGCTTAGAAAATTCTTCGATATGTATTGTAATAATTTTTATGGCTGGTGTTCCTTTGCGCAAAGGCTAGTATTCTTTTGTCTTTTCAGTTTTGTCAGGTTGATGTCTATTTGACTTGTACTACAATCTTTATTATATGAATGAGAAACATATTACCATGAAAAAATTTACCACGGAGTAATTTGAACAAGGGACATTAATACTACCAACCATGTGAAAATTCATCACACTATCCCAACACTGCAATTCATTTTTACTCTTTCATTTTCAAGGGTGATGAAATTTATCACTTGAAAAGATGGAAGTGAAAATCATTTGTAGGTCTTCCCTATAACTACTCACTAGGAAGACTAACAACAAATAGTTTTATCCTCAACCATTCCTATTTCCTAGCAGATGCATTATTCCTTTTCGCCCGCATTCAAATCCGGAAATGTTGAATGTACGGGCAACTTTCACCAATTGACTCTTGTGGTACGTGTTCCTCTTTTCCTAATTAGTCTACCCTGCATTTCACGGTGAGGCCCACCTCCCCCAAAGCAGTTGATACCATCTCACCCCGTAACTTCTAATCTGTAAAACTTGTCTCTTAGGGCATCTTCAATGCAACCCGCAAATTTTCTCCCGCACCCGTCCGGAGACAAGGGAGACCAATCCACGAACACGGATGCGGAAGGACGCCATCCAACCGTACCCTGTATATATCTGTCAGCAAATTCAAATTCAAATTGCATCATTCCACACAATGCATTGGATCACACCCGTGTCGAATCGCATCCTCGATCACAACCAAAAGCAGGCAAATATGCTTTGTTTTTACATGCTCAAATCCAAAAGAATGTCAGTCCGATAGTCCATGCATTTCTGCCCTGCTAGACTGCCATCACAACAAGATGCTTCCTGATCAAGGAGGTGTCGTCGTTGCCGCATAGGTAGTCTCCGCGTCGGTGTCCACCTCCGCCGCGTCCTCATCTTCCAACACCGCCAACTCATCATTCTGCCGCTCCAACATCTGCTAGCGGACGGATTACATGATAATTCTAGCATCGATATCTAAAGAGTCGTTATTCAGGTCAACATCTTAGTGTCCTCTGCACTGGCGGCGATCTCCACCCAATTTTCCTAGAGCGCAAACTTATTCTCCTCGAGCGCCGCCTTCCTCTCTTCGATCATGGTCCTGTTGGGGAACGTTGCATGGAAAACAAAAAATTTCCATGCACACGCAAGATCTATCCATGGAGATGCATAGCTATGAGAGTGGAGAGCATCTACATACCCTTGTAGATCGCTAAGAGGAAGTATTTGTCAACACAGTTGATGTAGTCGTACTTTTCATGATCCGATCATGATCCAACCGATCTAGGGCCGAACGGACGGCACCTCTGAGTTTAGCACATGTGCGTCTCGATGACGTCTCCTCCTTCTTGATCTAGCAAGCGGGAGAGGAGAAGTAGATAGTATCACAACCAACATGATGCCGTGGTGGTGATGGTTGTGGTGGAGCACCGACATCACTTCACTAAGCGTCGCGAGGACGAGGCGGTGGAACTATGGAGTAACAGGAGAGAGAGGGGCGCCAAGGGCTTGGTGTGTCCTCTTGGGGTGCCTCTCACCTCTATATATAGGTGGAGGGGCATGGGAAATAGTCCCTCCAAGCCCTAGGTGCAGCTAAGGGGGAGAGGACTTGGACTCCAAGTCCAATCCTATTCCTACTAGGACTCCTTCCTTTTTTGCCTTCCCTAGCCACATGGGCTTTTGAGAACTTGGTGCGCCTAGCCCAATAAGGCCAGGGCGCCTCCCCGCAGCCCATGCTAGACCTTGGGTCATGCTGGCCCCACTTGTGGACTTCCGGATCCCTTCGGAATCCTTCGGAACCTTCTGGAAGCTCCCCGACACAATACCGAAAAACTACACTGTCGGGGATATACCCCGCGGTATGACCTGGCCGGATGTATGACCCGGCCGGACTTGGTGACTCACTGGTGACCCGCCATGACTTGGTGACTTGCTAAGTGACCCGCCCGGATCTCTCCACTCACTGATGACCCAGCTGAGCCAGGTGACTCATTGGTGACTGGGCAGGCGGGTCAGAGGGCGACAAGACCCGGTGGCCCAACAGGCGGTTCATGGAAGGCCGACTCGTATTATGGTGGGCTGGCTTAAGATGAAAGGCATAAGGAATATTCTCCTACAAAGGAAGCAAGACTAGGACTCCACTTGTAATCCTAATCCTAATAGGACTAGTCATGTAAGTCGTTGAGGGAGTCCTGGATTAGGGGGTGTTCGGGTAGCCGGACTATACCTTCAGCCGGACTCCTGATTATGAAGATACAAGATTGAAGACTTCGTCCCATGTCCGGATGGGACTTTCCTTGGCATGGAAGGCAAGCTTGGCGATGCGGATATTCAAGATCTCCTACCATTGTAACCGACCCTATGTAACCCTAACCCTATCCGGTGTCTATATAAACCGGAGGGTTGTAGTCCGTAGACAATCAACTCCATACACAACAATCATACCATAGGCTAGCTTCTAGGGTTTAGCCTCCTTGATCTCGTGGTAGATCTACTCTTGTACTACCCATATCATCAATATTAATCAAGCGGGACGTAGGGTTTTACCTCCATCAAGAGGGCCGGAACCTGGGTAAAACATCGTGGTCCCTGCCTCCTGTTACCATCCAGCCTAGACGCACAGTTCGGGACCCACTACCCGAGATCCGCCGGTTTTGACACTGACATTGGTGCTTTCATTGAGAGTTCCTCTGTGTCGTCACCTTTAGGCCCGATGGCTCCTTTGATCATCAACAACGATACGGTCCAGGGTGAGACTTTTCTCCTCGGACAGATCTTCGTCTTCGGTGGCTTCGCTCTGCGGGCCAATTCGCTCGGCCACCTAGAGCAGATAGAAAGCTACGCCCCTGGCCATCAAGTCAGGTTTGGAAGCTTAAACTACACGGCTGACATCCGCGGAGACTTGATCTTCGACGGGCTCGAGCCACGGCCAAGCGCGCCGCACTATCTCGAGTGGCATGATCTAGCTCTGCCCCCGGATAGTGTCCTGGAGGCCGCACACGCATCGGTTCCGACCCCTAACTCGGAGCCTATTGCGCCAATCGAGGATGATCAGTTGGACGTCACCTCGAGGGCTGCGATCCCGAAAGCGATCGAGCCGAACGCTAGCCCCACACTCTGCACGACCCGTGACTCCGAGGACCCGGACTCCTTCCCGGACTCCAAACCCCCGCGCCCCTGCCAATCAAATCCGATTGGGCGTCGATAATGGAGTTCACCGCCGCAGACATCTTTCAGCATTCGCCTTTTGGCGACATCCTGAATTCTCTTAAGTCTCTCTCTTTATCAGGAGAGCCCTGGACGAACTACGGTCAGCGAGGGTGGGATACGGACGATGAGTAAATTCAAAGCCCACCCACCACCCACTTTGTAGCCACTGTCAACGATCTAACCGACATGCTTGACTTCGGCTCCGAAGACATCGACGGCATGGACGACGATGTAGGAGACGAACAGGAACCAGCACCTGTAGGGCGCTGGAAGGCCGCCTCGTCATATGACATATATATGGTGGATACTCCAAAAGATGAAGATGGCGATGGAACAGTGGGGGATGACGCCCCCAAGAAATAGCCAAAGCGCCGGCGTCAGCAGCGCCGCTCTAAATCCCGCCAAAGCAAAAACGGTGATTCCGGCACGGGAGATAATACTACCCCGGATAGCGCCGAAGAACACCCACCTCAGCAAGATTCGGCACAGGAAGATGGAGAAGCCAGCCCTCATGAGAGAGCGGCAGACCGAGAGGTCGAGGATGATAACTATACGCCTCCCTCCGAAGACGAGGCAAGCCTCGATGACGACGAATTCGTCATACCATCAGACCCCGCCGAACAAGAGCATTTTAAACGCATGCTTTTAGCCACGGCAAGCAGCCTCAAGAAAAAGTAGCAACAGCTTAGAGCTGACCAAAATTTGCTAGCTGACAAATGGACTAAAGTCCTTGCGGCCGAAGAGTATGAACTCGAACGCGCCTCCAAGAGTTACCCGAAGCGCAGGCCGTTACCCCGATCAGAGGAGGAAGCACCTATATCACCAGCGCATGACATGGCAGACCGGCCACCTCGCGGCTGCAATAGAGAGGCCTCTCGGCCCTCCACCCAAGCCATGCCCCGATGCCGCTCAACTAAGGCACGGGAAAATGCGCCCGACCTGCGAGACATATTGGAGGATAAGGAAAGACAAACAAGATCGATCTACGGATCGCGCAGGCGCCCTACGGCATGTGACAACGATCTTCACTCCGGATACAACAAATCCGGCCGGGCCGAACACAACAGACATAGCTCTTCCGAGCTGCGTCGTGATATAGCCTAGTACAGAGGCGCCGCACACCCGCTATGCTTCACGAATGAAGTAATGGATCATAAAATCCCAGAGGGTTTCAAACCCGTAAACATCAAATCATACGATGGCACAACAGATCTGGCGGTATGGATCGAGGATTATCTCCTTCACATCCACATGGCACGCGGCGATGATCTACACGCCATCAAATACCTCCCGCTCAAACTTAAAGGACCGGCCCGGCATTGGCTTAACAGCTTGCCAGCAGACTCAATCGGTTCTTGGGAGAACCTGGAAGCCGCATTCCTCGACAATTTCCAGGGCACTTACGTGCGACCACCAGATGCCGACGACTTAAGCCACATAATTCAGCAGCCAGAGGAATCGGCCAGACAATTCAGGACACGGTTCCTAACAAAGAAAAACCAGATAGTCGACTGTCCGGACGCAGAGGCCCTAGTAGCCTTCAAGCATAACATCCGCGAGGAGTGGCTTGCCCGGCACCTGGGACAGGAAAAGCCGAAATCCATGGCAGCCCTCATGACACTCATGACCCGCTTTTGCGCGGGAGAAGACAGCTGGGTAGCTCGCAGTAACAACTTATCAAAGAACCCTGGTAATTCGGATACCAAGGACAAAAGTGGCAGGACACGTCGGAATAAGCAAAAATGCCGCGTTAGCAGCGACAGCAATGAAGACACGGCAGTCAATGCCGGATTCAAAGGCTATAAATCCGGTCAGCGGAAAAAGCCATTCAAAAAGAATACTCAGGGCCCGTCCAGTTTGGACTGAATACTCGATCGCTTGTGCCAGATACAAGGCACCCCCGAAAGGCCGGCCAACCACACTAACAGGGATTGTTGGGTGTTCAAGCAGGCAGGCAAGTTAAGGGCCAAAAACAGAGACAAGGGGCTGCACAGCGACGACGAGGAGCCCAGGCCGCCGAACAACAATGGACAGAAGGGCTTTCCCCACAAGTGCGGATGGTGAACATGATATACGCAACCCACATTCCCAAGAGGGAGCGGAAGCATGCGCTATGGGACGTATACGCGATAGAGCCAGTCGCCCCAAAGTTCAACCCATGGTCCTCCTGCCCGATCACTTTTGATCGAAGGGACCATCCCACAAGCATCCGTCATGGCGGCTTCGCCGCATTGGTTCTCGACCCAATAATCGACGGATTTCATCTCACAAGAGTCCTAATGGACGGCGGCAGTAGCCTGAACCTGCTTTATCAGGATACAGTGTGGAAAATGGGCATAGATCCCTCAAGGATTAAGCCCACAAGAACGACCTTTAAAGGCGTTATACTAGGTGTAGAAGCCAACTGTACAGGCTCAGTAACACTTGACATGGTCTTCGGATCCCCGGAAAATTTCCGAAGCGAAGAGTTAATCTTCGATATAGTCCCGTTTCGCAGTGGCTATCACGCCCTGCTCGGACGAACCGCATTCGCAAAGTTCAATGCGGTGCTGCACTACGCATATCTCAAGCTCAAGATGCCAGGCCCTCGAGGAGTAATTACGGTCAATGGAAACACCGAACGCTCCCTCCGTACGGAGGAGCATACGGCGGCTCTCGCAGCGGAGGTACAAAGTAGCCTTCTCAGGCAATTCTCCAGTCCGGCCATTAAAAAGCCAGACACTGCCAAGCGCGCCTGGAGTAACCCACAGCAGGACCGCCTGGCACACTCCAAGCAAGCGTAGCAATGCGGCCCCAACCCCAGCTTTCGCGACATAGCGAAACCAGTACCTCGCGTACATAACTACGCCCTTGAAATACCATGGGCACAGGGGAAGGGGCACAATAACGGCACGCCCAAAATATGGCGTAAAACGTACTAGGGGCTGCCGGATTCTTTTTTTAACTTTTTCTTACTTTTAGGACTCCATACTTCGGACGACCTGTTCGGCAATTCGGCTGCCGCACAAACGATGCAAGATCCAGGGAGGCAGACAAGCCATGCCGCATTATGGAACTCCCAGGTGGTCTCTGTTACGAGCGGTATACCTGTTTTAAATACAATTCCGTGGCCTGCCCCTGGTCAGGACATACTGAATAGTCCAATATCTTTTGCTTACCGCACTATTTGTATCGTTCGGCTTTGATAAATAGCCTCTCTATAAACAATGCTTAGCTTCTTGTCTATTTTTTGCATTGTCTTCTTCTTACATTTATGTTTATTAAATGACATGATTGCACCCGTACACCATGGTACGGCAAACACGCCAGGGGCTTCAGTACCCCTCATAATGGTGTGAGAAGTCCGTACACTTTCACAAGTGCGGCACCCCGAACTTATAGCACTATATGCATCGGCTCCGAATCATGATTTGGGTCAATAGTTGGGTTTGCCCGGCTCCTATGTTTTGGTGCCTTACGTTCCACTCTATCGGCTAAGGTAGCACTAGGAGAACCACTGCGATTGTGCCCCAGTTCAGCTGGGTTAAGCACCTCAGTGGAGAAAGCTAAAACTGACTGCCATGATGTGGCGAGAGACCGGTCGCTGATCGAGAGGTTTTTCGAGTCCCTAAGGGCTTATGCCGCTTCGAGCGAGGAGCTGGCTTTGTCCGGCCAAGGCGTGGATAGCGCCCCGAAGTCGGTCTTCCGAACTAGGGGCTTCATCGAAATTTAAAATTATAGAGTTCTATGGCTAAGTGAGAGCGTTCAAGCATTATAGTCCGATTGCCTGGTTCGTTGTGCTGAGCGCCTCCCTCGAAGGACCCAACTATGGGAAAAAGAGCGCTCAGGTTTGTCCCGAACACCCCAGCACTAGTGGCACGGGGGCAGAAGCCGACGACTGGCCATCTCAATTTTTGATAAACGCCGCACAGAAAGTAATATTTTAAATTCAATAAGCATTGCTTAGCGCATGTGAACAAGTTTTCAGCGCACAGGATAAACACGAGCGAGTTCATTCAAATATCACATCCTTGGTACATTCATCCGCCACAAGGCGGGCACCTGCAAGAACATCCTTGTAGTAGTTCTCGGGCTTGCGATGCTCCTTCCCCGGCGGCGGCCCGTCCTTCACAAGCTTCTCACCGTCCAGCTTACCCCAGTGCACCTTTGCACGCGAAAGGGCCCGACAGGCACCTTCGATGCAGACGGAGCGCTTGATGACCTCAAGCCTCGGACAGGCCTCCACCAGCCGCCGCACTAGCCCAAAATAGCTCCCAGGCAGGGCCTCTCCGGGCCACAGCCGAACTATGAAGCCCTTCATGGCCTGCTCGGCCGCCTTGTGGAGCTCGACCAGCTGTTTCAGCTGGTCGCTCAAGGGCACAGGGTGTCCGGCCTCAGAATACTGAGACCAGAACACCTTCTCCGTCGAGCTGCCCTCTTCAGCTCGGTAGAATGCGGCGGCATCGGATATGTTGCGGGGAAGATTTGCGAATGCCCCTGGAGAGCTTCGGATTCGGGTAAGTAACAGGTAGTTCACTTTTATATTTCTGCTTTGCATAAAGAATGCCTTACCCGCTGCTATCTTCCTCATCTCCTCCAACTCTTGGAGGGCCTTTTGGGCTTCGGCCTTGGCAGACTTGGTAGCCTCTAGGGCCGTTGCAAGCTCGGATGCTTGCGCCTTCGACTCCAGCTCCAAACTCTCATGTTTTTTCATGAGAGCCTGATGCTTTTGCTGCACCTCGCCGACCTAAGCCCCAAGTCTGTCTCGCTCGGTGCACTCCGTGGCCGTTTTCTTTTTGGCCGCAGACAACGCCTACTTAAGGGTCGTCACCTCAGTCGTGGCCCCTACAATAAGCAGTACAATCCTGTTACTCTTTTTTGCAATCAAGCCTTTCTATAGGCACTTTTTCTGTAAGGTATTTCTTACCTTCTTCCTCCTCGAGCCGCCGCTTGGCAAGGCCGAGCTCTTGCTCGGTCCGCTTGAGGTCCTGCTTCAGGACACCCACCTCCGCAGTTAGTGCGGCGATGGATAGCAGCGAAGCCTGCATACGCATATTGACTCTTTTTTGTTAGACTCCTGCGATATTTAGATCCTCTATTCGGCTTTTCTTTCCGAACGCCAAACAGAGCATCAGGGGCTACTGTCTATGCGGTAATATTTTTACATATTTTTACTTACCTCGAAGCCTGTTAGAAGGC